>NC_083646.1:557500-662500 GCF_963576545.1 Limanda limanda | reverse complement strand
GAGAGAGAGAAGCAGTGACAAATACGAAAAAGAAAAATGGAAACCAAAAGGTAAAGACAGAAGAAGGAAAGAAAGTGAAAGATGACAGGAAGCAGCGATTAACAGAAGAAAGGATGGAAGGAAGGAAGCTAACAGGAAAAGACAAATAATGGAGAGAAGAATGACGGAAAAAGATAAAAAGAGGAAACAGGAAAAAGAAATAAAACTTCCTGTTCACAGAAAATTTCAAAATAAATCCTCCCGAACAAGTGACGAGAGGATCAGCTGACTCACTGACTCCGCCCACATCAACAAAACACATTTAACTTCGTGAAAAATCAAACTGTATCTCCATGGAAACAGATTGTAATCGGATTACATGTGATCACACGTGATGAAGGGAGCCAATCAGAGAGGGACTCACCGTGATGATGGTTTTTCCCACAGTTCCTCCAGGTCTGAGCAGAGCTTTAGATAGTTTCCTCTGAGAGATGATCTACACACAGACACACACAGACACACACAGAGACACACAGAGAGAGACAAACAGACACACACAGAGACACACAGAGAGACACACAGAGAGAGACCCACAGGGAGACACAGACACACACACAGAGACACACAGACACACACAGACACACAAAGAGACACACAGAGAGAGACACACAGACACACACAGAGAGACACACAGACACACACACAGAGACACACACAGAGAGACACACAGAGAGACACACAGAGAGAGACACAGAAAGACACACAGAGAGACACACAGAGAGAGACACACAGACAGACACACAAAGAGACACACAGAGAGAGACACACAGACACACACAGAGAGAAACACAGACACACACACAGAGACACACACAGAGAGACACACAGACACACATAGAGAGACACACAGACACACAGAGAGACACACAGACACACACACAGAGACACACACACAGAGACACACACAGAGAAAGACACACACACAAACTTGATCAGTTTCACTTGATCTGATTGATCAATAATCAAATTCTGCATGTTTTAGCTCAGAGTCGAAATCGTTCTGAACAGACGAGTTTCCTGTTTGTCTTCTAAGTATTTGTCCTGTGAGTATTTGTCCTGTGAGTATTTGTCCTGTGAGTATTTGTCCTGTGAGTATTTGTCCTGTGAGCATTTGTCCTGTGAGTATTTGTCCTGTGAGTATTTGTCCTGAGAGTATTTGTCCTGTGAGTATTTGTCCTGTGAGTATTTGTCCTGCGAGTATTTGTCCTGTGAGTATTTGTCCTGTGAGTATTTGTCTTCTGAGTATTTGTCCTGTGAGTATTTGTCCTGTGAGTATTTGTCCCGTGGACGTCCTGCAGCTTGAATCTGATTTTCTCTTTCTTGTGTTTTTTTGTTTGACGTTTAGAAAAAACACATTTTACATGAAACTTCAAACTCTGAAGTTGACACATTTCCAGAAAGTGAGGATGATGTTGATTGATCTGGTTTCAGACCTGGACCTGGACTTGGATCTGGTTTTAGACGTGGACCTAGACTTAGATCTGGTTTTAGATCTGGACCTGGACTTAGATCTGGTTTTAGACGTGGACCTAGACTTAGATCTGGTTTTAGATCTGGACCTGGACTTAGATCTGGTTTTAGACCTGGACCTGAACCTGGACCTGGACCTGGACCTGGACCTGGACCTGGACCTGGACCTGGACCTGGACCTGGATCTGGACCTGGCCTTGGATCTGGTTTTAGACCTGGACCTGGACCTGGCCTGGACCTGGACCTGGACCTGGACCTGGACCTGGACCTGGACTTGGATGTGGTTTTAGACCTGGACCTGGTCCTGGACCTGGACCTGGACCTGGACCTGGACCTGGACCTGGACCTGGACCTGGACCTGGACCTGGACCTGGACCTGGACCTGGACCTGGACTTGGATCTGGTTTTATACCTGGTCCTGGACCTGGACCTGGACCTGGACCTGGACCTGGACCTGGACCTGGACCTGGACCTGGACCTGGACCTGGACCTGGACCTGGACCTGGACCTGGACCTGGACCTGGACCTGGATCAGTTCCCTCGCTGCAGCTCTGTGGTGTAAACTCAGCTGATCTGGTTCTCATGAAGTTTCATTGTTTGAAAACTGTTTCCTCTTCCTCATGGACCTGAAGTTCGTCTCCTGGCTCCTTCCTCGCTCCTCTTCCTCAGAGGGGGTTTCTGGCGGGTTCTTCCGGGCCCGTCAGCAGAGCGCCGACCATCTGGCCGGCGAAGGAGCTGGCGTCCGTGGGCGAGACGCTGCTGGCAGAGACAAAGAGGAGGAGGAGGAGGAGGAGGAGCGAGTGGGAGATGATTGTTCCGTCTCTTGGCTGCTGCTGCTCCTCGTCTTCTTTGCTTGTTCAAACTCTTCCAACACGCCCCCCCCCCCCGCCAACAGGAAACTGAGAACCTCGCTCGCCATCAGGCCGTGATGAGAACAATTAACTTCGATTTATAACCAGGCCAACAACAGATGGAGAAAAAACTGCTAAAGTCTATATTTAATATTTAAGATTATTTATGTTTCGCAGCCTTTCAGGTTCACCAGAGGAAGAATCAGTCTGTTATTAATGTGCAGTGCAGCAGCCTGACAGGACCAGACATGTATAACCATAATGTATAACTATAATCTGTAAGTATAATGTATAACTATAATCTGTAAGTATAATGTATAACTATAATCTGTAAGTATAATGTATATCTGTAATCTGTAAGTATAATGTATATCTATAATCTGTAAGTATAATGTATATCTATAATGTATAACCATAATGTATAACTATAATCTGTAAGTATAATGTATAACTATAATCTGTAAGTATAATGTATAACTATAATCTGTAAGTATAATGTATATCTATAATCTGTAAATATAATGTATATCTATAATCTGGAAGTATAATGTATATCTATAATCTGTAAATATAATGTATATCTATAATCTGGAAGTATAATGTATATCTATAATCTGTAAGTATAATGTATATCTATAATCTGTAAGTATAATGTATATCTATAATCTGTAAGTATAATGTATATCTATAATCTGTAAGTATAATGTATAACTATAATCTGTAAGTATAATGTATAACTATAATCTGTCAGTATAATGTATATCTATAATGTATAACCATAATGTATATCTATAATCTGTCAGTATAATGTATAACTATAATCTGTATGATGTGTGACAGCACCTGTCCCAGCGTGCACTCCACTGAGCCCAGGAAGTCGGCGTCCTTCAGGCCGTTGCAGTTGCTGTTGATGTCGAACAACTCGAAGCGGAGACGCTGAACCTCTTCAAAGTAAAAGTCCAGAGTGAAGACCTTGGAGTAGGTGGGGTTCACACAGCTGCGCATCACCTCGGTGCGGTCCACCTGCAGGAGACACCGACACACAACACCAGGAATCATATTTATAAAATCATTATATCACTTTAGTTTTTTATTATTGAACTGAAAGGACACACACAGGAAGTGGAAGACCTCTCAGTCCCGCCTTCACTGATTGATTGACAGGAGATCTTAGTGGCAAGAGGGAAACTGAAAAAGTAAAACCTGATTAATTTGGAGTAAATATAAATCAGTTAAACATCAGCGACCCAGGGACGGACGGTCCAGCTGAGGACCTGAAGTGTCCCCGGGCTCAAGGGTCAAGGCAGAGCTGCCACAGGAGGAGGAGACACAAAGAGACACAACAAGACACAAAGAGACACAAAGAGACACATGAGAGACACAAAGAGACACAAAGAGACACAAAGAGACACATGAGAGACACAAAGAGACACAACGTTACACGAAGAGACACATGAGAGACACAAAGCGACACATGAGAGACACATGAGAGACACAACGTTACACGAAGAGACACATGAGAGACACAAAGAGACATAACAAGACACAAAGAGACACAACGTTACACGAAGAGACACATGAGAGACACAACGAGATACAAAAAGACACATGAGAGACACATGAGAGACACAAAGAGACACAAAGAGACACAAAGAGACACAAAGAGACACAAGGAGACATATGATAGAAACACTAGAGACACATGAGACACCTGATCGAGACACAAGGAGACACATGAGAGACACATGAAGATAGAGACAGAGATCAGCTGGACACTTTAACTTTAGTTTATGTATAAAAGAATTTCGGTGACTGATTCTTTTTCTGTGATTTTACTTCCAATCCTCCAAAGATCGATCGGTGTTTGATCTGATCCTTGAAGGACTGAGGACGTCTCTTGTCTCTCGGAGACGTCAGACATCATTGATTGGTTTCTGATGACCTCATCAGGACAGTTCAAGCTGCCTGAAGGAGACGATCTGAGCAGGAAGTGGACGAGAGAAAATATAAAAGCAGCAGCAGAGAAAACATGAAGAGAAGTTTGAGTCTGTGAGGACGTTTCCACCACCGCTAAAAATACTTGAAGTGGGTCAAAGGAAACCAGTCTGACCCAGCACACACACAAACACACACACAAACAGACACACAAACACACACACAAACAGACACACAAACACACACACAAACAGACACACAAACACACACACAAACAGACACACAAACACACACACAAACAGACACACAAACACACACACAAACAGACACACAAACAGACACACAAACAGGAAGTGACCACTTTAATAACAAACATTTAAAAACAACACATTCACAAACACAGACCTTTAAAAACTGATCTCAGATCAGATGTCCAGGATTTATTTTGATGTCGCTGAAGCTTAAAAATATGATCAATCAATATTATGGTAATTTAAATCTTATTAAACAACTTCAGAGTAAAAAGATTCAGTGAATAAAAGAGCAGTTCATGCAGGTTGCCGTGGCGACCTACCTCCATCCACTGTCCGTGGGACTTCATCTTGAGGACGACGCAGGGGTCGGGTTTGGACAGAGCGTCTCGGTCTGAGATTCCTTTACAGGTGAGGCGCAGTTCCACTTTGGTCAGACAGGGGGTGCTGAAGAGACCCAGGGAGTCGGTCGCTGAGTCGTAGATGTCACTCATGGTGGAGGCGGGACAGGAAGTCTGCAGGGGGACAAATGATTGGTTAACGGGACAGCGTCTCGAACACATCATCACTCAGTTCCTTACAACAGGATTCACTGGGGGGGGTCTGAAGGAGGTCATGTGACAGGAGCCGGACCAATCAGCAAGAGGTTGAGAGCGTCTACGTCATCGTTTCCAAACGCCTCCGTTTCTGTTCGTCAAGTTTAAAACTTTCTAAACTCAAAATTAGTTTGTTTTAAAATGAAACGTAGTCGTGAAGCTGAACTTTACGTTTTCCAAAGATGTCAGAACTCAGTTTTAAAAACACTTGTTCACACAAGAGGACACTTAAGGCTCTTATATACTACTACGTGTCCGTTTCTCGGAGAGGTCTCAGCGGGGGGTAAAGAGTCTTTTTGATTTTTACTTCTCCGACACAGTCCGTACGTCGGAAAAAATTCCCCGCCAAACCCATAGGTGGCGCAACGGAAGACGAGCTCAGAGAAGCCTACCCCATTTGGGAAGAAGAAGTCCACGTGTCTCTGTTGACATGTTAGCTCCTCCCACACACTGAACCATGGCAACTAACAGAACTAAATAAAGTGACACCCAGCGGGTCAAGATGCTGATGTAATCGTTTCTTAGCGCAGCGGTTCCCCGGTCTTGTTTCCGAACTGTGTTGCTGATTCCACAGCTTGAATCTGCTTGAGGCTACATGTAGCTAGAAGCTACACGGAGCTAGCTCCCCCCCCCCAGCTTCCACACACAGTCAGCAGGGACTCCCGACACTAACTACTACCCAGTGTTTGCTTCTAACCTGACGGTATTATAGAAACAGTGTCATGATAGAAGTGGAATTAAAGTCGTGACGGCGGGTTCTTGCACTGTTACCACCGCAGTTAGCATGGTGGCTAGCCTAGCCTGCTAGCCTAGCCTGCTAGCGCCGTTTTGAAAGCTCGTTATAACCGTATGTGACCGTGCACACATGCCCTCAGTCCTCTAACGAGCCACCGTCAGCCAGACAACTCCGCTGGCTTAACACACACGTCACATTAATCGTAGAATCGTAGTTGTGTTCGTGTTTGTTGCTACAAGTAAACAGGAAGTTTGAGGTCCGGAAATACGGAAATTACGTCATACGGAAATTATGTCGTTCGCGGACCAATCACAGCCAAGAGCGGTCCGTCGGGTCTCCAACATGAAGACGGATAGTTAGAAAAATCAGACGTGTACGAAAAGCTCTCCGAGGCGCTCGGAGAGGGCGTTTCACGACGGATAGGGCGGTCTTATCTGTCCGTAATAGAAACAACGTAGAGGCATAAATTGGCCTTAACACTCAAACCCTCCGGAAAAAAAATGACAGTTTCCATAAAAATTATTTAATTATTTTCAGTAAAAAGGAAAATGTCTTTTATGCTAATATCAGTTTAAAAAATGTCCACACAGGCAAAACAAGTGGAATAAAACGCGTTCAGTTTTTGTTTCCAATTTTGAAAAACATGTCGACAAAAGATGTTGAAAAATGTCAATCTCCACTTTCCAAAAACCATCAACACTCATATCCTCACTTGATATAACTTTTCACAGATGTCGTCAGTTTCATCCAAACGTTTCCACTTTAACTGAAAGTTCACGTTTATTTTGTCGCATTATTCATGAATTTTACTTTTTAACGCCAAAAATATGTGAAAGAAAAAGAGAAGACATATTATCTATTTGAAGAAATAGTGTTTGATCAGATTTGAGCGTTTTGCATCTTCACGTTCTATCGTCTGATCTTCAGCCTCCATGTTCTCCGTCGTCTGAGGAACCATCACAGGAGCCTTCTCCACTTCACCACCACTCGCTCCATCAGCTCCGTCCATTATCCAATCAGCAGCAGTCGATGAACCTCAGAGAGCGAGGCGGCGTTAATGTTCTGCACAGGAAGTTACAGATGGCGTCCGGTAAAAACCTCCTCACGCCGCCGGCTCGGGTTACCGTGAGGAGGAAGGACGGACTCCAGGAGGTTGTTTCAACTCAACACAGATCTGAAGACCATCAGTTTTCACTGTTAAGTCACTGAGATGCAGCAACATGAGGATTTCTCAGGGAGAAAAGCAACACAACTACACATCAGAAAATACACGTCATTTGAAAAACTTGTGGTCAAACATCGAGTTTCTTCTCTTCAGTGATGAGGCGGTCGGGGGGGCAAAGAAGCATCGAAGGAACGAGAGGGAACGACGGTGTCTTCACCTCTGGAGGAAGAACTCGGTAAAGAAATGACAATAAACAAATATCGAGTGGACGTGTTGACGAGGTTTCTAACACGTGAAGTGAAACTGGAAGAACAGAAACATCTCAGGATGAAGAAGAGGAGCCGACACGTAGAAGACGAAGACGTGTCTCACACTTTGCTCCTGCTGGTGGACGGATGGTGTCTCCAACAGGAAGTCACAGAGAATCAGTCTCTTCTCGTTTCTGAGGACAAACGTCTCAAACCGATTGAGGAGAATCCTCCGTCAGACAAATTCAGATTTAACAAGTAAAACCAGATAAACAGTGACAGTGATGATGAAGGTTCTGATCTCATCTGCACGGACCAACGTTCACTTTCATCTCTGTTCATCATCGTGATCGATTCGATGACCTGTCGACCTCTGCTTCACCGGATCCAACATCACTCAGAGAACCAGTTCATTCAACTACAGACGTAGAAACACTGAGAAAATAAACCAGGAACATTCACACATCAGGTGGAACTCAGTCATCAGTCGTTCAAACTCTCAAAGTGAAAAGGACGAGTCACATGATCCGGTTTGTCTTCAGGTTCTGTTTCCTGCTCTGAGCTGGAACTGATTCATTCAGTTATTTAAACACTCAGTTGGGGGGGGGGAGGGGGGATGTAGTAGTCTAGTCTCTCTGTTAGAATGAAGAAAATGAATGAAGCGTTTCATCTGGTTGCCATGGTAACAGCACGATGGTATCACTCGCAGCATCAGCACCCGATTAAAGTTTGCTGCGTTGGTCTGAGGAACCTGATGTTCAGGTTTGAAGGTCTGAAGCAAACCAGGTGTGAACGAGTCCAGACGCTGGAGCTGCGTCCACACTGAGGAACCCTGAGGAACCCTGAGGAACCCTGAGGAACACTGAGGAACCCTGAGGAACCCTGAGGAACACTGAGGAACACTGAGGAACCCTGAGGAACCCTGAGGAACACTGAGGAACCCTGAGGAACACTGAGGAACCCTGAGGAACCCTGAGGAACCCTGAGGAACACTGAGCTCAGAGATCACATCATCTGACCCATGTGTGTTACACCGTTACAGATTATACGTGTTAATAAAACATCGTCTTTATCCCGACACACGTTAGAGCTTCAGCACCAGGACGGGTTCACACCTGGTGTTTATCACATGCATCAGCTCCTCAGGTTTAAACACACACACACACACACACACCTGATTCTAACCTAACCCATAACCATCACAACTAACCCTAAAACCAAGTCTGACCCGCAAACAGATCGTTGGATTCGTCCTCATAAAGACAGAAAGACAAACACAAACATTCGTCTTTGTTTTCCTCCAACAGAAGATTGATGAGTTTAACCACAGAGGCATCTCAACACCTGCTCTCTCTCTAACACGTCACTAACATGTCCCTGACATGTCTTTAACATTTTCTGACTCCAGTCCTCTGTCTCTGACATGTCTCTAACATGTCCTGACCCATGTCCTGACTCCAGTCCTCTCTCACACATCAATCAATCAATCAATCACATTTTATTTGTATAGCCCATATTCACCAATCACAGTTTGTCTCATAGGGCTTTAACATGGTGAGACATCCTCTGTCCTTAACCCTCAGCAAGAGTCAGGACAAACTACTAAAAACACTTTTAACAGGTGAAGACACGTAGAAACCTCAGAGAGACACATGTGAGGATCCGTCTCCCAGGACGGACACAAGTGACACAGATGTGTAGAGGAGAACATCATCAGGAGAAAGGTTTCAGCAGCAATGATGAGGGGAAACATGTTGAAGGATAACTTCAATACTATATGTGAAGCAGTCCTGCTGCATCATAGTCTCTGGTCAGCAACAGGATCCTGATCCAGCATCAGGACCAGGATCTAGCATCAGGACCAGGATCCAGCATCAGGACCAGGATGCAGCATCAGGACCAGGATCCAGCATCAGGACCAGGTCCACACATGAGACATGGACCAGGTGAAGTCCATGTGAGAAGACAGAAGTCACAGGAAGCGTTTTACCTGCTCACAGCCTCAGAGAGAAGAAGCATCAGAAAGTTTCCGGATTCAGCTCCGCTTCATCTCCTGTCTCCTGTCTCCTGTCTCCTCTGTCTCCTGTCTCCTGTCTCCTCTGTCTCCTGTCTCCTGTCTCCTGTCTCCTGTCTCCTGTCTCCTGTCTCCTGTCTCCTGTCTCCTGTCTCCTGTCTCCTGTCTCCTGTCTCCTGCTCCTCCACCTCCTGCCGGAGCCTCTGCAGCTCGCAGCCGCCTCTCACAGCTTTATATCGGGGGAAGCCTCACACACACACCGGGGAGGAGGAGACACGGAGGAGGAGCGAGCTGCAGCGCCTCCTGCAGGCCGAGCCCAGGCAGCACAGGCCGGGGAGGAGGAGACACGGAGGAGGAGCGAGCTGCAGCGCCTCCTGCAGGCCGAGCCCAGGCAGCACAGGCCGGGGAGGAGGAGACACGGAGGAGAGGAGGAGGAGCAGCTTTGTTAAATCACCGGAACGTTAAATCTCGTTTTATCAAATCATTATTTATTAAAGCGGAATCTGATTATTTTACCTCTATTAAAAAAACGACGGGATTCAGATTCAAACTTAAACATTAAAATAAAATAAAACGGGACAGAAACTGCGATGTGTGCTACCGGAACCACTTTAGTTTGAAAGGCTGAAACCGGAAGTGATGAGAGAGGAGAGAAAGTCGTTAAATGCGGAAGTTTGAAGAAGTTAGTTTCCTCAGAATCATCGTGAAGAAGTTTGAAGACGTTTGCAGAAGTTTGATGAGACGAGAGTGAAGTTTGTTTCCTGATCCAACGTGAGTTCAACAACCTTTATTTTGTTTGATGTGACTTCCGGTGAGTTTCATGAACCTGAAACACCGGAAACGGATCAAACTCTGATTCTCATTCCACCTGGTGCTCTGTGACGTTTCATCTTTATTAGAACATCACACACTCACAGACACACAGAGACACACACTCACACAGACAGACACACACTCACACACACTCACCGGACACACTCTCTCACACACAGACACACACTCACACATACACACACGCTCACACACTCACACATACACACACGCACACACACACACACACAGACTCACACACACACCGGACACACTCTCTCACACACAGACACACACTCACACATACACACACGCACACACACAGACTCACACACACTCTCTCACACACAGACACACAGACACACACTCACACAGACACACACTCACACACACACACACACACACTCACCGGACACACTCTCTCACACACAGACACACACTCACACACTCACACATACACACACAGACACTCCACACACACTCACACACACACACCGGACACACTCTCTCACACACAGACACACACTCACACATACACACACTCACACATACACACACACTCTCTCACACACAGACACACACTCACACATACACACACTCACACATACACTCACACAGACTCACACACACAACGGACACACACTCTCACACACACACACTCGCTCTCTCTCACACACACACTTACACACGGACACACACACTCTCACACACACTCTCACACACACACACAGTCTCACACACACACACACTCTCACTCACTCTCACACACACACACACTCTCACACACACTCACTCTCACACACACACAAACACACACATCAGATCTTCACTTCCAGGTTCACACAGGTTTTCAGTGGATTTATTACAAAATACAAATATTCTGTGAGATGTGATGTTGTGTGTTTTCTATTCATTTGACTAACGATGTTAGAATGACCTGTTGTTGTGTGTGTGTGTCTGCCACGCACCCTGAGGCATGTGTCGCTGCCATGTGACCTGCTCCTCTCCCGTCAGGAGGAGCGGTGGCAGCACGGCGTGACCACGTGTCCCCCTGACCACGCCTCCTCCTCCTGACCACGCCTCATCCTGACCACACGTCCTCCTGACCACGCCTCCTCCTGACCACGCCTCCTCCTGACCACACGTCCCCCTGACCACACGTCCTCCTGACCACACGTCCCCCTGACCACGCCTCCTCCTGACCACACGTCCTCCTGACCACACCTCCTCCTGACCACACGTCCTCCTGACCACACCTCATCCTGGCCACGCCTCCTCCTGACCACACGTCCTCCTGACCACGCCTCCTCCTGACCACACCTCATCCTGGTCACGCCTCCTCCTGACCACGACTCCTCCTGACCACTCCTCCTCCTGACCACACGTCCTCCTGACCACGTGTCCCCCTGACCACGCCTCCTCCTCCTGACCACACGTCCTCCTGACCACGCCTCCTCCTGACCACACCTCACCCTGACCACGCCTCCTCCTGACCACGCCTCCTGACCACGTGTCCCCCTGACCACACGTCCTCCTGACCACGCCTCCTCCTGACCACACGTCCTTCTGACCACACCTCCTCCTGACCACGCCTCCTCCTGACCACACCTCATCCTGGTCACGCCTCCTCCTGACCACTCCTCCTCCTGACCACACGTCCTCCTGACCACACGTTCCCCTGACCACGCCTCCTCCTGACCACGCCTCCTTCTGACCACGCCTCCTCCTGACCACGCCTCCTTCTGACCATGCGTCCTCCTGACCACGCCTCCTCCTGACCACACGTCCTCCTGACCACGCCTCCTCTTGACCACACGTCCTCCTGACCACGCCTCCTCCTGACCACACGTCCTCCTGACCACACGTCCCCCTGACCACGCCTCCTCCTGACCACACGTCCTCCTGACCATGTGTCCTCCTGACCACGCCTCCTTCTGACCATGTGTCCTCCTGACCATGTGTCCTCCTGACCACGCCTCCTCCTGACCACGCCTCCTCCTGACCACACGTCCTCCTGACCACGCCTCCTCTTGACCACACGTCCTCCTGACCACGCCTCCTCCTGACCACACGTCCTCCTGACCACACGTCCCCCTGACCACGCCTCCTCCTGACCACACGTCCTCCTGACCATGTGTCCTCCTGACCACGCCTCCTTCTGACCATGTGTCCTCCTGACCATGCGTCCTCCTGACCACGCCTCCTCCTGACCACACGTCCTCCTGACCACGCCTCCTCCTGACCACACGTCCTCCTGACCACGCCTCCTCCTGACCACACGTCCTCCTGACCACGCCTCCTCCTGACCACACGTCCTCCTGACCACGCCTCCTCCTGACCACGCCTCCTCCTGACCACACGTCCTCCTGACCATGTGTCCTCCTGACCACGCCTCCTTCTGACCATGTGTCCTCCTGACCACACGTCCTCCTGACCACACCTCTTCCTGACAACACGTCCTCCTACCACACCTCCTTCTGACCACGCCTCCTCCTGGCCACGCCTCCTCCTGAGTTCCTCGTGTTTCAGGGTCTAAACTGTTCATGAAGCTCCAGAGTCGATCAGAGCTGCAGGTTTACTTCAGTTTGTGTTGTTGTTGTGTTGTTGTTGTGTTGTTGTGTGACGTTCACATTGTTTCCTCCAACAGAAACACACAGTTGATATGAACCAGTAACACACAGTTGATATGAACCAGTAACACACAGTTGATATGAACCAGTAACACACAGTTGATATGAACCAGTAACACACAGTTGATATGAACCAGTAACACACAGTTGATATGAACCAGTAACACACTGTTGATATGAACCAGTAACACACAGTTGATATGAACCAGTAACACACAGTTGATATGAACCAGTAACACACTGTTGATATGAACCAGTAACACACTGTTGATATGAACCAGTAACACACAGTTGATATGAACCAGTAACACACAGTTGATATGAACCAGTAACACACTGTTGATATGAACCAGTAACACACAGTTGATATGAACCAGTAACACACAGTTGATATGAACCAGTAACACACAGTTGATATGAACCAGTAACACACTGTTGATATGAACCAGTAACACACTGTTGATATGAACCAGTAACACACAGTTGATATGAACCAGTAACACACAGTTGATATGAACCAGTAACACACTGTTGATATGAACCAGTAACACACAGTTGATATGAACCAGTAACACACAGTTGATATGAACCAGTAACACACTGTTGATATGAACCAGTAACACACAGTTAGCTGCTAGCAGAGACGACACTTAGAGACAACCAGAGTGTGTAGCAGCGAGCGCTGTGTGGTTCAGACACACAACATCCCTTCTGACATCACGTGTCGTCCTCACAGGAACTCTCTGTTGTGTCTTCGCGGCGTCATGGCGTCTGAAGTGTACACGCCCACGACGGCGCCGAACCCCAAGACCTCGTGGCTCCAGGTCCCGTCGGAGCGGCTGGACGCTCGCCGCTTCGTGGTCAAAGTCTGTGAAGTGGTGAGTTCACACATCATGAACCTGATGCTGACACAAACCGCTGAGTCAGCACGTGTTGCTTCACCTCCTGTGTGTGTGTGGGGGGGTGTGTGTGGGGGGGGGGGGGGGGTGTGTGGGGGTGTGTGTGTGGGGGGGGGACCGGGAAGTGAAAGTGCAGAGCGCTGCGTTGGCAGATCTCTGAGCTGCTGTTGCAACATGAGCGGGAGCAGGAGCTCAGAAAGGGGATGTTCAGGTTGACCTTCCCATGATGCATCTGTGTTATCAGACTCCTCAGGGTCATGCAGAGGTGGGACCAAGTCATTTTTTTGCAAGTCCCAAGTAAGTCTCAAGTCTTTGCCCTCAAGTCCCGAGTCAAGTCTGACAAGTCCCGAGTCAAGTCCAAGTCCTGCAGTTTGAGTTTCGAGTCCTTTTGATCACAGAGTAATAATATATTTACACACATGTATGTTTTTAAAATCTGTATTTATTTATTAAAACAAGTGCAATTGAAATTGCAGAAAATTTTTTTTGCTGACATTGCACTTCCTTATTGCACTATTAACCAGTCATTTTTAACATTTAACTCATGTTTTACTCCTCTCACGGGTGATGAATGAGGGAACTCACAGTAGATCACCGTGTGTGTAACGTTAACAGTGAGTTTACAGCCTCGCTGATTTAACTACACAACAAAGAAAAGTAGACTTTCATTCAGAACTTACCGTTCTTTGTGCTTCAAATGTCGAACGAAGTTGGAAGTGGTTGCGTCTCCGTCTGTAATCTTCGACACGCAGGTTTAGACTGCACTTCGTTTTTTGTTGACCACCTCGTAGTTTTTATACCCGGACGAAGCTCTCTTTGGTCATGTTTTCCTAACTGGAGCGTTGTTTGACAGTTCCTCTTCATCGGTTCACCTGCAGTTTGATTGGATGGATGCTGTCGCTTCAAAACAACCTGGATCTAATTTGATTGGATGTTGTGCCGACAGCACACACACACAGACGCACACAGACGCACACACACACAATGAGAGATACAGAGCGTTCCTTAATAACATACTTTTTAATCTTTGGGTTTTGGGGAAAGGAGCAAGTCTCATCAAGTCAAAAGGCTCAAGTCCAAGTGAATCTAAAGTCATCACATTCATGACTCGGGTCTGACTCGAGTCCAAGTCATGTGACTCGAGTCCACACCTTTGGGGTCATGTAGGTGGGCGTGGCCTCTAGCTCTCAGCCAGGCTCCACCCCTGCTCCTCCTAATATGGTTACTTCTGGATGCAAACAACCAAGATGGCGCTGGACGACGTGTGAAACTGAGGCTTCAGATTCTCTCTCTGGCTCCGGGCTCGTCCCGGCGGTCGAGCAGGAAGCTCCTCCCCTTCTCTCTCTGGCTCCGGGCTCGTCCCGGCGGTCGAGCAGGAAGCTCCTCCCCTTCTCTCTCTGGCTCCGGGCTCGTCCCGGCGGTCGAGCAGGAAGCTCCTCCCCCTGGTCGCTAAGAGCAGAGGAAACAATTAGTCTCCTGCAGATTTAATAACAGACAGATGTAAAGAAGTGAACGCTGCATCTCCAGGTTCATTCAGATCTGGACAGAAGTCGGGGGGGTTGAGGCGCCCTCTAGTGGACATCACGTGCACTGACACGTGCTACATTTCATATTTTCTGGTGTTAACATTTAGGAAACAGTGATGGATAATTTTTCATAATTTCCTCCTCTTTCAATAATTGTACAGATAATCATCAGATTTATAATTTCATGTTGTGAAAGCGTCTCGTGGTCGTCTGCTGGTTTGCGTTCCCCGCCCTGTGGGAGGAGTCACTGAGCTGATGTTCTTGTGTTCCTCAGATCTTCTCCTTCGTGGCCTTCATCCTGGAGGAGGTGGTCAGCAGCTGCTCCAGCTGCTTCGCCCTCTACTTCTTTGAGTTTGTCAGCTGCACGGCGTTCCTCTTCACGCTGCTGCTGCTCGTGCTGCTCGCCACCGCCCTGCACGCCAGGGTGGGCGTCACCTGCTGGCGCGACCTGGTAAGAGCTGCTCCACCCTGAGTGAGAGGAGGATGGAGAAGATCCAGACTCTGAACCTGAGCTCCTGCTGAAAGCTCTTCCTGAAGATCAGAAGTTCATGTAGAATCTTGATGTTTTCAAGTTTCTTCAGTGTCGCTGGGATCAGACTGTCGGCCATCTTGGTTTTCACTGTTTGTTTTGTAGAAGTTTGAACTTTCAGACTGAAGAAGAGTTTGATTCATCTCAGTGACGTTCTACCAGAAGCTTTACAATCTTTCAAAACTCTCCCCCTCCTCCTTCTCTCCCTCCTCCCCCTCCTCCCCCTCCTCCTCCTCTCCCTCCTCCTTCTCTCCCTCCTCTCAATCCTCCTCCCCCTCCTTCTCTCCCTCCTCCCCCTCCCCCCCCTCCTCCTCCTCTCCCCCCTCCCCCCCTGCAGGACTTCTGGTACACCTCCCTCATCGCCCTCCTGTTTTTCGTCTCCTCCATCATTTTTGCGGTGAACAACAACGGAACGGATCTGGAGAAAAGTTCTGTGGTGAGACACTTCATCTCCTTTTCTCCTCCTTTCCTACCTCCTCCTTTCCTTGACTGCTTCCTTTCTTCTTTTCCTTCTATTGTTCCTCCCTTTTCTAGACACATTTTTCCCTTTCATAACTCCTCCTGTAATTTCTCACCTCCTTTTTCTTCCTGTCATTCCCTATCACCTTCTTTCCTTTCCTACCTCCTCTGTTCCTCATTGTTTGCTCTTTTACTCTCCTAGCTCCTTGTTTCCTCTCCTACCTCCTTCTTTCTTTTGCTACTTTCATCCCTGTCTCTTCATATCCTCCTTCTTCCTCATTGCTCCCTTGCCTCCTACCTCTCCTGTCTTTCCTTCTCTGTCCACTTGTTTTCTTTATTCCACACCTCCTTCTTTCTTTCCCTCTCTTAACTTAGCTGTTTCTTTTCCTTCCTGCTATTGGCCGAGTCTCCTTTCCTTGGCTGTTTCCTTGTCTCCGTTCCTTGGCTGTTTCCTCGTCTCCGTTCCTTGGCTGTTTCCTCGTCTCCTTTCCTTGGCTGTTTCCTTGTCTCCGTTCCTTGGCTGTTTCCTCGTCTCCTTTCCTTGGCTGTTTCCTCGTCTCCTTTCCTTGGCTGTTTCCTCGTCTCCGTTCCTTGGCTGTTTCCTCGTCTCCGTTCCTTGGCTGTTTCCTCGTCTCCTTTCCTTGGCTGTTTCCTCGTCTCCTTTCCTTGGCTGTTTCCTCGTCTCCTTTCCTTGGCTGTTTCCTCGTCTCCTTTCCTTGGCTGTTTCCTCGTCTCCTTTCCTTGGCTGTTTCCTCGTCTCCTTTACTTGGCTGTTTCCTTGTCTCTGTTCCTTGGCTGTTTCCTCGTCTCCGTTCCTTGGCTGTTTCCTCGTCTCCTTTCCTTGGCTGTTTCCTCGTCTCCTTTCCTTGGCTGTTTCCTTGTCTCCGTTCCTTGGCTGTTTCCTTGTCTCTGTTCCTTGGCTGTTTCCTCGTCTCCTTTCCTTGGCTGTTTCCTCGTCTCCTTTCCTTGGCTGTTTCCTCGTCTCCTTTCCTTGGCTGTTTCCTCGTCTCCTTTCCTTGGCTGTTTCCTCTTCTCCTTTCCTTGGCTGTTTCCTCGTCTCCTTACCTTGGCTGTTTCCTCGTCTCCTTTCCTTGGCTGTTTCCTCGTCTCCTTTCCTTGGCTGTTTCCTTGTCTCCTTACCTTGGCTGTTTCCTCGTCTCCTTTCCTTGGCTGTTTCCTTGTCTCCTTTCCTTGGCTGTTTCCTTGTCTCCTTACCTTGGCTGTTTCCTCGTCTCCTTTCCTTGGCTGTTTCCTTGTCTCCTTTCCTTGGCTGTTTCCTTGTCTCCTTTCCTTGGCTGTTTCCTCGTCTCCTCTGCAGTTCTTCTTCTCTTTCTCTCTACAGAATCTCTGCATTCACTTCCTGTATGTTTCTCCTCCTCCAGGCGTTTGGCTTCCTGGCGATGTCGGCGTTCCTCGTGGACCTCCTCCTCTTTTATAAAACCAGCGGACTTCCTTTTCAGAAGTCCGGAGGCGACCCCCCCGCGGAGGGGGGGGCTCAGCTGGAGACGGAGAAACTCAACTCTGTCGTCAACACAACAGAATGAGTTTCAATGTGTGTTTAATGAGCTGATTTTACACACGACTCCTTTAATGTGGCGGCAGGTCGACTTCACGTTTTTCTGAAATAAATTCAAATCCAGTTTTTAGTCGTTCTACAATTGGATCAAACTTCCAATAACCCAGGACTCTCAGTGCAGAGTTAGACCAGGAAGAACCACTAAATGTTCTGCTTTACAGCCAATCTGTCATAAAACTGAACGTTTTCAACTCTAGTTGAACTGTTTGTATAAAAGTTCATATGAAACTTTCTCGTCACACAAGGAAAAATATTTCAAATGAACCATTTAGAGAAGAAAAGGTCGACTGGTTGTTTTATTTCCGTGAACGTCTCCTGATGATTTAGAGAAAAGACGTTTTTCAACCTGTTACCGGAGTGTCCAGCAGAGGGAGCTGTTTGTCCTCAGGCTTCTGCAATTCACTGACTAATCAAGATCAGCCAATCAGTTCAGTTCAATTTTATTAGCACCAAATCATAATCAACATTATCTCAAGGCTCTTTACACAGAAGGTCAAACTCCCTGTGCCGTCGGAAACACGCCAAACGGAGCAGGAAACAGGAAGTGAGTCACGTATCAGTTTTAATCTCGCTGCTGTAACTGAAACGTTGAAAAATGAAAAAATTAAATGAAGCAGCTGAAGTGACATCGCACTCGAGGTTCTTCACGTGTCGACTCACGAACCTACGGAAGAAAATCTGTCACAAAACTCAGAATTTAAAAGTTTAAACTCATTTTGATTTGGTTTGAGTCGTCCACAGATCTCGTCTATTTCTAATTTCACCTTCGTACGTATAAAGGTTTTTCTTTATTTTAAATGTTTAATATTTTTAACTTGTTTGAGAGATTTTTTTTGTCTTTTCTTCTTCTTGTTACTGATTTTTATTGTCTTAAAAACTGTTTTCTCTTTTTATGAAGGAAATGTTGATGTTTTGTCGCAAATATAATTCATTTCTATATATGAATCGTACGAGGACTCCAGCTGTTTGTCCTCCGTCTGAATTTGACCGATTTAAACTTTGGTTGTTTGGCTTCAGTCGGATGTTGATGTGAAATGTTCTGTTTTACTGTCTGTTGATTTCTCAGAGTCTGAATGAAGGAATGAATGTTTGACAAATTGATTTAGTCTGAATTTTCCAGAACAGAGTTTTGTTTGTTTCCAGGTGGAAAGTTTCAAAAGGATTTGCAGAAAACTTTTTTTCTCAAGATTGTTAGTGAAATCTCACTTTGAACATTTTGGGTGAAGGACCAATGAACGACTCGAATCAGCCTAAAGACATTTTACACTTTTAGACACAACAAAAAAAAAGTCTTACTTCGTATTTTAACTTTTATGCCCAGATATGAAAGTGGACTGCAACTGAAAACCACCAGTGAAGTTTTAACAAGTGTTTGTCTTTGCATTCCTTCAAGTGGTCACAGATTTCTTCTTGTTTTTTACTTTTAGTTAAATTCCAGAATTTCAGAAAACAGAATTGAAATTTTACTAAAGTCAAAATTAACTTTTAATCAGACGTCTTAAGATGATTAATTCAGGGTTTAATTGATGGAGCAGGAAATCTGAGGTGTGACACTAATTATATTGTTCATATTTTACCTTTGACTCTGTATATTTACTGGAACCAATCAATGACAACTGTAAAATAAAACGTTGAATATACTGGACACTTCTTAAAAATATTGTTTTCTATTTCAGTCAGACAATCGTCAGAAAAGTTGTTTATATTTCAACATGATTCATGTTCACGACCAAACCAAGTTCACTTTGGAAGAGAGCAAAAATGTTTTTATAATTTGTACAGAAAGTCTACAATTTCTATGATCAGTATTTTTCTGTGGTGTAATAAACAGATTTTAAAAGAATTAATGTCAGTTTTTATTTGGATGTTATGATCAGTTTGAATCATGGTATTGATTTTTGAAAAGTGAAAATATAAAACATGAGAAACGTGCAGAGTTTATAAAACATTAGTAGAGGTAATATGGAGAAACTTCTGTTTATAAAGATAAACACTTTACAGACGTCACACTGAACCTCTTCACCCATCTGAAGGAGCCTCTCGTCCAATCACAGGCCTCCACGGACCACTGCCCCCCCCCGAGCTGTGGTCGAGGACTCCTGGTTCCAGCAGGACGGACCGAGGAGGAGGAGGAGGAGGAGGAGGAGGAAGGTGTGTTTGGTTGATGCTCCTCACGGTGACTCAGCAGATCCACCGGTCTATAAAGACCCAGAGACGCTCAGTCCGTCACCACGACGACCACGATGTCCTGGCTGCTGAGCATCACCTGCGTCCTGCTGTGTGGCGCCGAGCTGCTGGAGGGCAGAGCCTCAGGTACCGGACCACCCCCCCCTGTCTGTGGTCTGTGTCTCTGGTCTCTCTCTGGTCTCTGTCTGTGGTCTCTGGTCTCTGTTCTGTGGCTCTGTCTGTGGTCGCTGGTCTCTGGTCTCTGGTCTCTGGTCTCTGGTCTCTGGTCTCTGGTCTCTGGTCTCTGGTCTCTGTCTGTGGTCTCTGTCTCTGTCTCTGTCTGTGGTCTCTGGTCTCTGTCTCTGGTCTCTGTCTGTGGTCTCTGTCTGTGGTCTCTGTCTGTGGTCTGTGGTCTGTGTCTCTGGTCCTGTCTGTGGTCTCTGTCTCTGTCTCTGTCTGTGGCTCTGTCTGTGGTCTCTGTCTGTGGTCTCTGTCTGTGGCCCCTGTCTGTGGTCTCTGTCTGTGGTCTCTGTCTGTGGTCTCTGGTCTCTGGTCTCTGTCTGTGGTCTCTGTCTGTGGTCTCTGGTCTCTGTCTGTGGCTCTGTCTGTGGTCTCTGTCTGTGGTCTCTGTCTGTGGTCTCTGGTCTCTGTCTGTGGTCTCTGTCTGTGGTCTCTGTCTGTGGTCTCTGGTCTCTGTCTGTGGTCTCTGTCTGTGGTCTCTGGTCTCTATCTCTGTCTGTGGCCCCTGTCTGTTGTCTCTGTCTGTGGTCTCTGTCTGTGGTCTCTGGTCTCTGTCTGTGGTCTCTGTCTGTGGTCTCTGGTCTCTGTCTGTGGTCTCTGGTCTCTGTCTGTGGTCTCTGTCTGTGGTCTCTGGTCTCTATCTCTGTCTGTGGCCCCTGTCTGTGGTCTCTGTCTGTGGTCTCTGTCTGTGGTCCCTGGTCTCTGTCTGTGGCCCCTGTCTGTTGTCTCTGTCTGTGGTCTCTGTCTGTGGTCTCTGTCTGTGGTCTCTGTCTGTGGTCTCTGGTCTCTGTCTGTGGTCTCTGTCTGTGGTCTCTGGTCTCTATCTCTGTCTGTGGCCCCTGTCTGTGGTCTCTGTCTGTGGTCTCTGTCTGTGGTCTCTGTCTGTGGTCCCTGGTCTCTGTCTGTGGTCTCTGGTCTCTGTCTGTGGTCTCTGTCTGTGGTCTCTGGTCTCTGTCTGTGGTCTCTGTCTGTGGTCTCTGGTCTCTGTCTGTGGTCTCTGTCTGTGGTCTCTGGTCTCTGTCTGTGTCTCTGGTCTCTGTCTGTGGTCTCTGTCTGTGGTCTCTGGTCTCTGTCTGTGGTCTCTGTCTGTGGTCTCTGTCTGTGGTCTCTGTCTGTGGTCCCTGGTCTCTGTCTGTGGTCTCTGGTCTCTGTCTGTGGTCTGTCTCCTGATGATGTCACTGTCTCCTGATGATGTCACTGTCTCCTGATGATGTCACTGTCTCACTGTCTCCTGATGATGTCACTGTCTCCTGATGATGTCACTGTCTCCTGATGATGTCACTGTCTCCTGATGATGTCACTGTTGTCCAGAGTACCAGCTGGACTCGGGCGCCCTGAGCCGCTGTGAGATGCTGAGGGCCGCGGCCGTTGCCCGGCAACAAGAGGACGTCCCCCAGTGCACAGAGGACGGCAGCTTCAGGTAGGACACGCCTCCATTAGTGTGTGTGTGTTCAGTGATTTATGAACCTGCCACTGAGTGTGTGTGTGTGTGTGTGTGTGTGTGTGTGTGTAGACCTGTGCAGTGCAGGGGGCGGGGTCAGGAGTGTTGGTGTGTGGATGCTGAAGGTCAAGAGGTCGTCAGGACTCGAACCAACAGCTCCGCTCCTCACTGTGAGAAACACGACAACACGCTAACACACGTGTGACCATCACATGTGACATGTTCCACACAAGTTTGTGTTGTTTCTCATGTATTTATAAAAAAGGACACAAGGTCAGAGGTCAGAGGTCAGAGGTCAGCTAACACCTTCTATCTGGAAGGTGGAGTTCCATCAGAGGGAAATGATTTGAGCGATGTGTGTGTGAACCTTGTGTCTGTAGGCCCCTCCCCCTGCCAGCTGCAGTCGGTGCTGCGCTGCTCCGCCCCCGGCCTCTTCGAGTCGGTTCAGTGTGACGCCAGCAGGGGGCGCTGCTGGTGCGTGGACCAGGACGGGATGGAGCTGTACGGGACCCGACAGGCCGGGACCCCGGATCGCTGTGCGTATGAACACTGCTGTTGTCTCCGTGTGCTGCTGTGACCTGCTGACACCTTGACCTTTGACCTGCAGGTCCTGGCAGCTGTGAGGTGAGGGGGCGGCGCCTCCTCCACGGGGCCACGCCTTCTTCTCCTCCTCAGTGCGCAGCCGACGGCAGCTTCCTGCCGGTTCAGTGCAAGTTCATCAACATGACGGACAGGAGCGAACTGGACCTGCTACACAACTTCAACAGGTACACACACCTGGACACACACCTGCACACACACCTGGACACACAGCTGGACACACACCGGGACACACACCTCTACAGACACTTGCACACACACCTGGACACACACCGGGACACACACCTGGACACACATCTGGACACACACCTCTACACACACCTCTACACGTACCTCTACACACACCTGGACACACACCTCTACACACACCTCTACACTCACCTGGACACACACCGGGACACACACCTGCACACACCTGGACACACACCGGGACACACACCTGGACACACACCTGCACACACACCTCTACAGACACTTGCACACACACCTGGACACACATCTGGACACACACCGGGACACACACCTGGACACACATCTGGACACACACCTCTACACACACCTCTACACACACCTCTACACACACCTCTACACACACCTCTACACACACCGGGACACACACCTGGACACACACCTGCACACACACCTGGACACACACCTGGACACACACCGGGACACACACCGGGACACACACCTGGACACACATCTGGACACACACCGGGACACACACCTGGACACACATCTGGACACACACCTCTATACACACCTCTACACACACCTCTACACACACCTCTACACACACCTGGACACACACCTGGACACACACCTCTACACACACCTGGACACACACCTCTACACACACCTCTACACACACCTGGACACACACCTCTACACTCACCTGGACACACACCTTGACACACACCTCTACACTCACCTGGAAACACACCGGGACACACACCTGGACACACACCTGGATACACACCTGGACACACACCGGGACACACACCTGAACACACACCTCTACACACACCGGAACACACACCTGGACACACACCTGGACACACACCTTCACACACACCTTCACACACACCTGACACACCTTCACACACACCTGCACACACAGCTGCACAACTTCAACAGGTACACACACCTGGACACACACCTGGACACACACCTCTAAACACACCTGGACACACAGCTGAACACACACCTGGACACACGCCTGGACACAAACCGGGACACACACCTGGACACACACCTGGACACACACCTGGACACACACCTGGACACACACCTGGACACACACCTCTACAGACACTTGCACACACACCTGGACACACATCTGGACACACACCAACACACACACCCGGACACACATCTGGACACACACCTCTACACACACCTCTACACACACCTCTACACACACCTCTACACACACCTCTACACACACCTGGACACACACCTCTACACACACCTCTACACTCACCTGGACACACACCTGGACACACACCTGGACACACACCTGGACACACACCTTCACACACATCTGCACACACACCTGGACACACACCTGGACACACACCTGGACACACACCTTCACACACACCTGCACACACAGCTGCACAACTTCAACAGGTACACACACCTGGACACACACCTGGACACACACCTCTAAACACACCTGGACACACAGCTGAACACACACCTGGACACACGCCTGGACACACACCAGGACACACACCAGGACACACACCGGGACACACACCTGACTGCACATTCTGAGTGTGTGTGTGTGTGTATAACAGTGTGTGTGTGTGTGTGTGTGTATAACAGTGTGTGTGTGTGTGTGTGTATAACAGTGTGTGTGTGTGTGTATAACAGTGTGTGTGTGTGTGTGTATAACAGTGTGTGTGTGTATAACAGTGTGTGTGTGTGTGTGTATAACAGTGTGTGTGTGTGGGTGTATAACAGTGTGTGTGTGTGTGTATAACAGTGTGTGTGTGTATAACAGTGTGTGTGTGTATAACAGTGTGTGTGTGTGTGTGTATAACAGTGTGTGTGTGTGGGTGTATAACAGTGTGTGTGTGTGTGTGTATAACAGTGTGTGTGTGTGTATAACAGTGTGTGTGTGTATAACAGTGTGTGTGTGTGGTGTCAGGTTCCCAGAAGCCTTCGAGACCTTCAGCGGTTTCAGGAAGTTCTTCCCGCTGGTTTCCTCCTACTGCTTCTGCTCGGACAGCAGGGGGCGGGAGCTGGAGAACACAGGTGAGTCACATGCTCCGTTCCCATGACGACCACAATGAGGAAGACATCAGTGACCATGTGCTTGTTGCTCAGGTGTGGAGCTCCTCCTCTCCGGCGTGTACGACTCGGCGTTCTCCGGCCTCCGGTCCGGGCGCTCCTTGTCTCAGAGCAACGTCTACAGCGTCCTGCAGAGGAGGATGCTGGGAGTCCGCCTCGCCGCCACCGGGCGCTTCAGATGTAAACGTCTCTTTCATTCAAGTCGGAACAATGTTAAACTGGTTAAAACTGATGTGAACTTTGACCTCAGGTCCCTCGGCCTGTGAGGAGGAGCGGCGGGCGGCGGCGTCCGATCACTACGTCCCGACCTGCGACGACGCAGGAGCGTTCACTTCCAGACAGTGCCAGCAGGGGGGGCAGTGCTGGTGTGTGGCGCCCACAGGCAGAGAGCATGCTGGGAGTCGGCAGTTTGGAGACGCTCTAATCTGCAGTGAGTCTCCTCCTCCTCTTCGTCCTCTTCCTCCTCTTCCTCCTCTTCCTCCTCTTCCTCCTCTTCGTCCTGTCGTCCTCTTCATCAGAAACATGCGTTCATTCCATCTGGGACCTTAGTTCATCAATCAGTATTCTTCTCATCACGTGTTTTCTTCTCCTCTTCCCCTACCTCTCCTTTTCTACCTCTCTTCCTCTTCCTCCTCTTCCTCTTCCTCTTCCCCTACCTCTCCTTGTCTTCTTCTCTGCCTCTTCCTCTTCCTCCTCTTCCTCTTCCTCTTCCTCTTCCTCTTCCTCCTCTCCTCTTCCTCTTCCTCTTCTCCTCTTCCTCTTCCTCTTCCTCTTCCTCTTCCTCTTCCTCTTCCTCTTCCTCTTCCTCTCCTCTTCCTCTCCTCTGCTCTCCTCTTCCTCTTCCTCTTCCTCTCCTCTTCCTCTTCCTCTTCCTCTTCCTCTTCCTCTCCTCTCCTCTCCTCTCCTCTTCCTCTTCCTCTCCTCCTCCAGGTCCAGGTGTGGACTGTCTCTCTCAGCGGCGTCTCGCTCTCTCTCGTCTGTTTTCTGGACCCGTGGCTCCTCCTCTTCCTGACGCCACGTCGCCCAGATCTCCAGCTTCCTGTCTCCAGCTCCTTCGGCCTCTCCTGGACATCCTGCCGGTGGAGGCGGATCCGACCTTCTTCCTGTCTCGCCTGGTTGAAGTCCTGCAGGGTCTCTTCCCCTCTGTGGGCGGAGCCCTGCAGGCCCTGGCCCGGGCCTCCCCTCGCCGCCTGCAGGAGAACCTGTTCGGAGGGAAGTTTCTGAAGAACGCTGCGACCTTTAACCTCAGCGGAGCGGTGGGGGCGCGAGGGTCTCTCGGCCTGGAGCTGCTCTCCTCTAACAGCGTCGCCATCGGCCTCCAGAGGAACCGGGACCTGGTCCGGTCCGTCAGCAGAGCGCTGGAGGACCCCGCCTTCCTCGCCGGGCTCCAACACACACTCACAGGAAGCAGCAGCTCCGCCTCCCTGCAGCAGGTCAGAGTCGCTTCGTCAGAAAGAAACAAAACAACAACACAACAACACATGAGTGTCTTACACACTCAACAATAATCAATCACAGGTTATTAGTCTCATAGATGTTCACAAGGATCAACTTCCTGTTCTTAACTCAACTTCCTGTGGTCAGGCCTGGAGTGGAATGAGGACTCAGAAGCAGAGAATATCACGTACCAGCACACTTTATTGATTTCAGAACCTCAATGCAGAGTGACAAACAAGAAGGCTATGAAAATCTCACTAACTATATCTATATAATAATATAACACTTGGCAAGCAATAACTGGGGAAAAAGAACTTCCTAATAAATACAAAACATACACTAGAAAAAGAAAAAGCTTTTAAACATAAATCACTCCCGAAGGAGGACAAACAAATGGCAAGAGCAAGAAATCAAAAGCGCTCCCGAAGGAGGAAAACCAAACTACTAATAAATGGGGCAAAAGAAAAGGCTCACCTAAACAGGAGGCTCAACAAACTAACTAAATCTCTCTTAACATAAATCGCTCCAAAAGGGAGGAAGAAAAACAGTTTACAAACAACACAAAACAAAGCTAAACTGGAAAACTTAAACAAAAAATCACTCTCAAGGAGGAAACAGAAAACAACTTACGTGGCGTAGCAAGAAACTCTTTGGCAAAAACGACAATGACTGTGGGTAAGGCTTAGGTGCACGAACAAGAACGAAACACTTCGGCACAAGACAAAGGGGAGACGCAGACTATAAGCACATGAGGGTGAAGGGAACAGGTGGAAACAATCAGAGACAATCAGACCGGTGACACATGAGGAAGGGCAAGTGACCTGAAACGAGAGGAGAGTTAGGATTTCAAAATAAAACAGGAAGTTACGAGACAAAAACCCCAAGACAAGACAAACCTCACCACGGTGTGACACTTGTTCTTAACTCAACTCAGTCAAATAGAAACTTATCAGTGAATAAAGCTCAGTCCCGTGTGAGGATCCTCTCCCAGGACACGCACATGTGCTACTGGAACTGAACACATCAACACAACAACACATCAACACATCAACACAACAACAGTACTGATCTGAAGAGAGAATTTACATAGTGAAGGTGAACCAGTGTCGAGACAAACCTGAACCAGTTCTAACCTGAACCAGTTCTAACCGGATCCTAAAGGTTTGAATCCTCATCGTACAGAAGGAGTCTGAGATGGTTCCAGAGGGGAGGAGCTTGATGCTGAAGCTCTGGCTCCTCCTCTGCTTTTAGGGACTTTAGGGACGACAGGTTGTTTCAGTCAAAGGAGTCGTCAGTGGACGGACTTACTAAAACCAAACAGGGTCAAAGGTCAAACGTAGAGCTGCTGGTGTTTTCCAGGTTCTGGCTCCGCTGCTCCGGCACTGCTCTGCTGACCAGGACCAGGACACAGCAGCTGTGTTCGTTCCGACCTGCTCGTCCAGCGGCGGGTTCCAGGAGGTCCAGTGTCAGGGTGGAGACTGCTGGTGTGTGGACCCTCAGGGTCAGGAGGTCACAGGGTCGCGGACCTCCGGTCGCCGGCCTCGTTGTCCGACCCGCTGTGAGAGAGAGAGAGCCCAGGCGCTGGAGGTGAAAGGAAAGCTGTCGGCCGGAGCTGAACTCCACATCCCAGCATGCTCGGAGGAGGGAGACTTCCTGCCACTGCAGTGTGCTGGGTCCCGCTGCTTCTGTGTGGACGCTGAGGGGACAAGCATACCTGCTGGGCCACCAGGGGGCGCTGTCAACTGTAAGATATCACTCACGTACTGACACAAGTCTTTGCTTTAGATCAATTTATATGTGGAAGCAGTTTTAAGGAGAAGCGTCTTAGAGGATGAAAAATAAAATATGAACATTTCAAATCATCTTTGTCACTAAACACGAGCAAGTCTCCTGAGTGAGCAGGTGTGAGTGTGTGTCTGCTGCTGTGTTCCAGGTCCAGGTCCAGATCCAGGTCCACAGAGACCGACTCAGGAGCTCCTGTCCTCCACAGGTCAGTCACACTTCTACAAACAAAGATCCCAAACCAACAGGAAGACGAAGTCACACAAACACAGATGTTTATTAGATTTTTCTTTTTCTCACCAACGCTCATGAAGAGTGAGTTAGAGCGGACGAGTGTCTGTGAGAAGATGGAACATATGATGATATTATTACTGGTGATTCAGGGAGTTGATCACTTTAATCGTTGTTATGACTGTAAAATGTTTGCATGATGTTCAGAATCAGGTTCCTCACACCGACCATCGCTGCAGCTCCTCTCTTAAGCCTCTGTCTCTAACACCTGCTTTTAGCTCCTGTCTCTTTAAGACGCCCTTCCTGATGAAGTCTGCTCTGATTGGTCGGCTGCTCCATTCACTTTACCAGTGAAGGTCACATTAGTTGGATGCTAGCCCATTAGCCACGCTAACCGGAGCTGTGGTCACTTGCAGGTCGCTGCTCTCAGGCGTTGGATGAGGTCACAGCGTTCAGAGAGCGGGTGAAGGGCGTGGTCTCTCTCTCTCAGTCCTCACACGTCCCTCTGGGATACGGATTCCTATTGGCCGAAGGTCTGCGTCTGACCCCTGACGAGCTTCAAATCAACCAATCACGGGAGGAGAAGCAGATTTCTGAGCAGATGCTGAGTCAGTCCTACGCTGCTCTGCGATTGGCTGCCTCCTCCAGTGAGTCAGTTCAGATTCTGTTTGAGGATCAAAGGAATAACTTAGGTTTGATGAACAACACTGAATCAATGTGTTTCAGCTGTGCAGATGTTCCTGCGTCCAGAGCGTCGGTCGTACCGGCCGTTCACACCTCAGTGTGACGCTGCCGGAGGCTGGATGGACACACAGTGCTACCACAGCACAGGTCTCACACACACTCACACACACACACACACACACACACACACACACACGTCTGTACAGTGCTTCAGAACATTCTGAAACATTCATGTGTGTGTTGTTCTCCAGGTCAGTGTTGGTGTGTAGATGAAGATGGAGAGTTCGTCTCCAACTCGCTGAGCAGCCGCTCGCTCGTCCTGCCGCCATGTGAGACTTTCAAAAGCTCCGAGTCATGTTGAGGTCAGGTGGAACCGTCTGCTCATTAAAGAGTGTGTGTGTGTGTGTGTGTGTGTGTGTGTGTGTGTGTGTGTGTGTGTCTGCCTACAGGTCTGACTCGCTGTCAAAGAGCCCAGGCTCACACTCTGCTCTCTGGTTGGACGAAAGGCTCTGATGTCACAACATGTGAGGAGGTAAGAAAACACACACGTGTGAGTCAGTGACCTGAGATGATCCTGAAATATATAAGAATAAACTCCTTCACCTTGTTGTATTTTCAAAAGTTACATGCATATAATACTTATACGTGTGTGTGTGTGTATGTGTGTGTGTGTGTGTGCTTCAGGATGGTAGTTACTCTATGCTACAGACAGGAGGCGCTGCAGGCTGGTGTGTGAATCCTCTCACTGGAGAGAAGATACAGATGGCAACACAGGACGTCACAGGACAGCTAACATGTAAACACACACAGAAACACACAGACACACACACAGACACACACACACACACACACACACACACAAACAGACACACACACACACACTCTGTAGACTGCTGACCCTTGTGGTGTGTTCAGGTCCCAGCTGGTGTGAACTGCAGAGTCGTGATTGTCGACCTGACGGATCCTTCGTCCCACTGCAGTGTGATGTCACTTCCTGTTGGTGTGTCTCTGATGATGGACAGGAAGTAGATGGGACCCGGGCGCTTCGACAGACAGGACGGACGCCAGACTGTGATCGTATGTCCTTTTCCTTTGCGTGTCCTTAGGAATCGGGTCGGCGTTACTTTGAATTTGTGGCAGAATCTTCTTCACTTCACTCAGTTTAATCACAGCAGCCCCTGGTGGATGTTGCAGGAACAGCATCTCTGACTGAGGCTGCTGATTGGTCCACATGTTTGTCTCTCTTTAAAGGTCCTCTCTGTCCCGAGCCTGTTGTTACCCATGGCGCCCTGGTCTGCAGCTCAGCGGCTAATGGTCAACAGAGCTGTGAGCTCATCTGTTACCATGGTTACCACAACACACTTCCTGTCAGCAGCTTCCTGTGTGAGACCGAGACTCAGCGATGGGGCGGAGACAGGAAACCGCTGAGTGGAGCCTGTCAGAGTAAGAGTCTTTCAAAGGAACATATCGTACATTTTATCTGGACAGATTATCATAACGTTTTCCTTCATCCATCACAGTGAAGACGAGTATTTCTCTTTTCACGTTGTTTATTCGTCTCGACTTCGCTTTAAAGGCCTTTACAAAAAACTGAATTAATATATTTTGGCCACTAGAGGGCAGAACAACTTTTAGAATTAATATAGAAAATACCATTTATTTAAATTCAATGATTTGTTGTTTTTATTTTATCCTGATTTAATTTGAATCCTCAAACAGTGTTATTTACCGTTGTGTGCGTGTGTGTGTGTGTGTGTGTGTGTGTGTGTGTGTGTGTGTGTGTGTGTGTGTGTGTGTGTGTGTGTGTGTGTGTGTGTGTGTGTGTGTGTGTGTGTGTGTGTGTGTGTGTGTGTGTAGTCTCTCAGCCTCTCCAGTTGGTGTCGTACTCTCAACACTGGTCTTTGACGTCCTCCTGCTCTCAGATCAGTAGTTTACAGTCCCTGCTGTTCAGCTCCATGACCACCAGGGGGCTGTGCACCACACAGGTAAACGTCACACCTGCAGGACGCACACATGATTCTCCTCATAGTCAACGTTTATTTCAAAATTTTACATTTATAGGGTAAAAATACTTTTCACTGTGTGTGTGTGTGTGTGTGTGTGTGTGTGTGTGTGTGTGTGTGTGTGTGTCTGTAGCTCCCGGTGTCGGGCCGCACAGTGTTGCTGTGTGATGAGTCGGGGGTGCGGCTGCAGTGTGACGGTGACGACTCAGTGAACCTGAGGGTCACATGGTCTGTCAGCCTGACTGACCTCCCGGTATCTGACCTCCCTGACCTCCACGACATCGGTGAGCAGAGACTTCATGAACCTGTTGATCAACCAATTATATCTTGAATCTGAATTGTTCAGATTAATTCACACATGTACGATACATAAATAAAAATCAAATAAACACAAACAAAGGATATGTGGTCACTGATCCTCATGCTGACGTATGGTTTTGGATCAGGTGTGTTCCTGAACGAGTCCAGACTTCTGGACGGAGTTCGAGGACTTCTGGGTAATGTCCAGGCCACGCTAGTTTCCATGACAACACCAACCTTCAGCTGTTCCCCTGGTTACAACTTGGCCAGCGATGGCGATGGATGCAGTGAGTCGTGTGGTCTGTTGTCTCTCGTCCCTTGTCTCTCGTCTCTCGTCTCTCGTCTCTCGTCTCTTCTCTCTTCTTTCTTCTCTCTCGTCTCTCGTCTCTCGTCTCTCGTCACTTATCTCTTGTCTCTTGTCCCTCGTCTCTCGTCTCTTGTCCCTCGTCTCTCGTCTCTCGTCTCTCGTCTCTTGTCTCTCGTCTCTTGTCTCTCGTCTCTTGTCTCTTGTCTCTTGTCTCTTGTCTCTTGTCTCTTGTCTCTTGTCTCTTGTCTCGTTCGTCCTTTAACTGAATCTCACATCTGTGTCTTTGCAGTCGTTTGTCCTGCCGGGAGTTTCTCCATGGAGGGGGCGTGTCTTCTGTGTGTACAGGGAACCTATCAGGATGAAAAGGGGCGGGGCTTCTGCAACAAGTGTCCCAGAGGTTCCTCACCTGCTGGAGCGTCATCTGTCAATCAATGTGAGTCATTGAGTAGAACACGCCTCCTGAGCCGTTCGGTCGCCATGACGACCCGTCACTGATGATCTGTCTGTGTCAGGTGTCACCGCGTGTCAGAGGCGGGGTTTGAGGTGCTCAGAGCGAGGAGACTTCCTGTCGGCCCAGCCTGACTTCCTGTCCGGCCGGTGGAGGTGTTTCAGTGGCGAGGGGGCGGAGCTTGAATGGACCAACAGTGACAAAGCTCTCACTGATGAGGAGTGTTCAGGTGATGAGCTAGCAGCCAATCAGAGAGCAGCTTCCTAACACTCGTAGGAGTGAAAAGCAGCTGTAACGTGTGTGTGTGTGTGTGTGTGTGTGTGTGTGTGTGTGTGTGTGTGTGTGTGTGTGTGTGTGTGTGTGTGTGTGTGTGTTGTAGTTCTCAGCAGGTTTCAGCTTGTTCCTGGATCAGATCAGATTGTCGGAGCTGAAGACGCCGAAGTCTTGCAGACGATGACCTCTGACCTCAAAGCCTGTGTCCAAGGTCAAACAGCCCCCCCCCCACACACACACACTCTATCTATTTGTTTATAGATTTGAAAGGGAACAAGTAGAAACTAATAACTGTGATTAAATAAGAGAAGTTACGTTCATTAAATAAGCAGCTGCAGAGAACTGAGGTTAATTAAACACTTGAATCATCTTATTTATATTTATTATCCTAATCACAAAGTTCTAACACTTGATTGTTACTGTTTGTTTCCTCAGCGTGTGCAGCCAACCCGTCCTGCCACCATGTGGCGCTGTTCAGCAGACAGACTCAGTGTGAACTGTACAGCACACACACACTGAACACACACTGCAACACCTCCCAACAGGTACACACACACACAGACACACACACACACACACAGACTTACAATCAAACCATTTCTGAAAACAACACAATTATCATGTATTCAATGTGTGTGTGTGTGTGTGTGTGTGTGTCTTCAGACCACTGGGTTTCTGGGTAATCCTGAGGCGGAGCTCTTTGATTTCCTCAGTTGTTCAGTGCGAGTGAGGGGCGGAGCTTCTGATCTGATGGTCATCAGGAAGAAAGGTACTGTTACCAAGGCAACCAGACGACTGACATTAGCAAAACAAGCATTTCTGACTGTGTGTGTGTGTGTGTGTGTGTGTGTGTGTGTCTGTGTGTGTGTGTGTGTGTGTGTGTGTGTGTGTGTGTGTGTGTGTGTGTGTGTGTGTGTGTGTGTGTGTGTGTGTGTGTGTGTGTGTGTGTGTGTCAGGGGAGGAGTTTTCCTCGCGGCAGCAGCAGCAGAGCTTTGTGAGGATGAGGATGAGGAAGGTGGTCTCAGGTGTGTTCAGGACTCAGGTGTTCTCCGGGCCGACCTCTCTGTCGGACGCTCATCGTTTCTGTCAGGACGGCTGTAGCCGCGACACCTGCTGCGACGGGTTCGTCCTCAACCAGAACCGCCTGAACGGAGGTGCGTTACCATGGAGACACAGCGTGAGACCTGCAACAAGGGATGAATCAATGACCGTCTGAGCGTATGCCCCTCCCCTCAGGTTCTCTGCTCTGTGGTTGGCTGAGAGCTCCGCCAGTCCTGATGTGTATGGACAAGGACTGGGACGTGACTGGACAGGGAACAGCCAATCGTATCTGTGGGGCGGGGCTTACCTACAACGAGCAGCAGAGGAACTTCCTGTTCGAATTCGGAGGAGACAATTTCATCATTAGTGAGACAAAAACAGGACTCACTGACGTCAAAACCTGTCTCTAGTGTCTCTGCTCTGTCTCTAGTGTCTCTGCTCTGTCTCTAGTGTCTCTGCTCTGTCTCTACTGTCTCTGCTCTGTCTCTAGTGTCTCTGCTCTGTCTCTACTGTCTCTGCTCTGTCTCTACTCTCTCTGCTCTGTCTCTGCTCTCTCTGCTCTGTCTCTAGTGTCTCTGCTCTGTCTCTGCTCTGTCTCTACTGTCTCTCTGTCTCTAGTGTCTCTACTCTCTCTGCTCTGTCTCTAGTGTCTCTGCTCTGTCTCTAGTGTCTCTGCTCTGTCTCTAGTGTCTCTGCTCTGTCTCTACTCTCTCTGCTCTGTCTCAACTCTCTCTGCTCTGTCTCTGCTCTGTCTCTACTCTCTCTGCTCTGTCTCTACTCTCTCTGCTCTGTCTCTGCTCTGTCTCTAGTGTCTCTGCTCTGTCTCTAGTGTCTCTGCTCTGTCTCTAGTGTTTCTGCTCTGTCTCTACTCTCTCTGCTCTGTCTCTACTCTCTCTGCTCTGTCTCTGCTCTGTCTCTAGTGTCTCTGCTCTGTCTCTACTGTCTCTAGTGTCTCTACTCTCTCTGCTCTGTCTCTAGTGTCTCTGCTCTGTCTCTAGTGTCTCTGCTCTGTCTCTACTCTCTCTGCTCTGTCTCTACTCTCTCTGCTCTGTCTCTGCTCTGTCTCTAGTGTCTCTGCTCTGTCTCTACTGTCTCTGCTCTGTCTCTAGTGTATCTACTGTCTCTCTGCTCTGTCTCTGCTCTGTCTCTAGTGTCTCTGCTCTGTCTCTAGTGTCTCTGCTCTGTCTCTACTGTCTCTGCTCTGTCTCTAGTGTCTCTACTGTCTCTCTGCTCTGTCTCTGCTCTGTCTCTACTGTCTCTGCTCTGTCTCTACTGTCTCTGCTCTGTCTCTAGTGTCCCTGTACTGACCGGTGTGTGTCTGTCTGTCCCCAGCTGACGCTGCTCTGCCAGCTGACAGTAAGAACAAAGACTACCAGGCGTCCATCATCAGCTTCCAGTCGGTCTACCTAAACACCGGTACTGACCTTTGACCTCTGCCATCAGTCCTGACCCTGTGTTTGTTGTGGAAACGTCTCCATGGTCTCATGATCCCAGAGGATGAACCCAGTGAAATAGAGTATTGCTAACGTAGCTTGCTAACAGTTTCACTAATGTGAGCAGGTCAAAGGTCACGTGTGTCCTCTGACTGTGTATTTGATTGTGACCTTTGACCTGTAGCATTGCCAGGAGGGCGGAGCATCTTTAGCAGGTGCTTGTTCTTCCTGGATGATGTGACACAGTGAAGAAGTTTGTCTGACCCTCACTTTGTCTGTTTGTCAGATTCAGTTCCTGCTTCTTCTTCTTCTTCTTCTTCTGCTTCCTGTGCGGCAGCGGAACTCAATCTTTCTCCGGACGGTTCGTTCATCTGGTTTTTAATAGATCACAACAACAACATCATTAATAAAAGACATTTGTAACAGTACTTAATGTGTGTGTGTGTGTGTGTGTGTGTGTGTGTGTGTGTGTGTGTGTGTGTGTGTGTGTGTGTGTGTGTGTGTGTGTGTGTGTGTGTGTGTGTGTGTGTGTGTGGTTGTGTGTGTGTGTGTGTGTGTGTGTGTCTTCAGGCTCGGTGCAGCAGAAGTTTGACTTCCTGTCACATGACGAAGTCCTCGTGGATCCTCAGAGGAATCTCTCCACTCTGTCGTTCTGGCTCAACAAGAAGAACTACAACTCCCAGCAGGCACTGCTGTGGTGTCTCACACGTACGACTCTTTGTTTCCTGTTTGTAAAGCTGAAGCAGGATGTGAACAGGTGTAATGTTGTGGTTGTTGTGTGTGCGTCAGGCTGCGAGGCGGAGCCGCTCTGCTCCGTCGCTGACGTCAGAGACGTCGACTCAGCGAGTTTCTTCGGCTGCTCGTTGTTTCCGAACACTCGAGTCTGTGGAGCCTACGACAAACCGCTGAGAGCACAGTGCCGCCCCCTGCTGGACAGAACACCTAACAACACCTACATTAAGAAGGGTACTGATCAATAACTTAATGAAGTGTCTACTCCTCTACTGTTATTGCTGCGACCTCCGACCTCTGACCTCTGACCTCTGAATGTGCAGTGGACCTGTCAGGACCAGTGAAGAGTTTCTATGAGAGAGTTTCCTTCCAGAAGATGGTTTCATACTCGGTCCGCAGCCGAGTTAGTCTGAGCGCCAACACGCCACTGTCTGAGGGGTAACACACACACACACACACACACACACACACACACTTCAGCTGACAACTACATAACTTACTGACTTGTGATCATGAGCCTTTCAATTGTTGTGAGTTAAAGCATAAAACATCTGGTTGTGTGTGTGTGTTGTGTGTGTGTGTGTGTGTGTGTGTGTGTGTGTGTGTGTGTCAGGTTCATGGAGTGTGAGCGGCGTTGTGATGAGGATCCTTGTTGCCGTGGAATTGGTTTTGTCCGAGACACCAAATCTCCAGGTAACCATGGAAACCACGATTTGAATCTAATTTCTAGACTTCGTATCTGTTTATTTGTAGAAAAGAACATTTGAATAAGGGGAGGAGCTGTAACTGAGCAGTGATGACACTCGGTCAGACGCTGGCTCTGATTGGTCGTTTAGAAATGTGAGCGTTATCCTCGACATGACATTTTGACCAGTAGGTGGAGCCAGAGGAGGATGTTGTACTGACCGATCATAGACACTTTAATGTGAACTAATGAAGTGTGTGTGTGTGTGTGTGTGTGTGTGTCTGTGTGTGTGTGCGTGTGTGTGTGTGCGTGCAGGCGGTGCAGACATTGTGTGTCTGTCTCTGATCAGTCTCGGGGTTCAGACCTGTGGTGAAGATCACATGACCTCCTGGCGAACTCAGGACTGTCGAGCCTCAGACGTGAAGACATCTCCTGATCCTTTCGGCTGGTACCTCAAACCAGGTACACACAAGTACTACACACACACAGTACAAGTACACACACAGGCAGTACAACTACACAGTGTGACCTGTGCTTTCAGTGAATCAGTGGACGTCCTCTCCGGCTCTGTGTCCGACCTTCAGCCTGAGTCAACGCAACGGTAACGAAGCTGCAGTACTTCTACTGATACCGCTACTTATAATACTGTGGTATTAAAGATACTTCTGCTAATACTACTTATACTTGTACTGAAGTTACTACTACTACTACCACAGCTTCTTGTGTATGTAACATCACTGTTATGACGGCAGTAATACTGCTGCTGCTACTATTGATAGTACAAACTACTACTACAGTAACAGTACTGTAGTATTGTTACTACTACAGTAAAACGACAACTACCAGCACGACTAAAGCGTGTGCGTGATGTTTGTGTGTCAGTGTCTGAGGACGAGTGGCGTCTCCTCTCTGACTCGTCCGTCCTGGTCGACCCGTCTCTCTCCACGTATGATGTCATCCACATCAGCCGCGACATCGCCACTGACCGGAACAAGACCAGGGACTGGTGTCTCCATGGTAACCACGATAAAACTCATCACAACCATCTGTGTTTCGCTCCGGTTCGATTTGGTGACGCTCCTCCGTTCATTTCCCTTCAGCCTGCCAGGAGGCGGAGTCTTGTGTTGCCGTGTCACTCAGGGAGGAGGAGTCTGCCTCTCGCTGCGTCCTTTACCCCGACACCACAGCTTGTGGGCTAAGCTCCACCCCCGGCTCCTCCAGACACGCCCCCTCCTGTAGGCTGATTATCAGAGAGCCCGCCCCCCAGGTGTACCTGAGGACAGGTGAGCCGGTCATAGCGGACAGCCGCTCTGCCGACGGTTCGATTCCCGCTCAGCTCACTTCCTGTTTTCTTTCCCTCAGCGAGGTCATCGACTGCTACGACCGTCTCCGTCCCTGGTCACGGCGTCCTGCAGGGCGTTGCCGTGGAAACACCCGTCGGCTCGGACCAGAGGACGGTCGTTCAGTTTCTGGGCGTGCCCTACGCCCGTCCACCAATAGGATCTCTCCGCTTTGAAGAAGCTCAACTGCCTGATTGGACAGGAACCTGGGACGCCACGAAACCACGGTAACGCCCTGCGTCATCCACCTGTCTCTCTGATGTCATCCACCTGTCTCTCTGATGTCATCCACCTGTCTCTCTGATGTCATCCACCTGTCTCTCTGATGTCATCCACCTTTCTCTCTGATGTCATCCACCTGTCTCTCTGATGTCATCCACCTGTCTCTCTGATGTCATCCACCTGTCTCTGTGCTTTCATCCACCTGTCTCTCTGATGTCATCCACCTGTCTCTCTGATGTCATCCACCTGTCTCTCTGATGTCATCCACCTGTCTCTCTGATGTCATCCACCTGTCTCTCTGATGTCGTCCACCTGTCTCTCTGATGTCATCCACCTGTCTCTCTGATGTCATCCACCTGTCTCTCTCTCTCAGTCTCAGCTGTGTTCAGCCCGGTGATGGGGCGGCGGCCTCCAGTGAGGACTGTCTCTACCTCAACGTCTTCTCACCGGCTGCTCAGGTGAGTCACTGCTGTGATGTCACTGTGATGTCACTGTGATGTCACTGTGATGTCACTGTGATGTCACTCACCTATCGATGTCTATGTGTCAGAGGGGGCGTGTCCCAGTCCTGGTCTTCTTCTACAACCCTTCAGCCAAACAGAACCCAGGGCTGCTGGACGGCTCCACCCTCGCTGCTGTGGGAGACATCGTCGTGGTAACAGCTCACTACCGAACCGATGCTCTGGGTTTCCTGAGCCTCGGTAAATAACACACACACACACACACACACACAGACACACACACACACACACACACACACACACACACACACACACACACACACACACACTCACACACACACACACACACACTCACACACACACAGGTAAACAAACCTTTCTTAACATCTCCACCTTCACACCGCTGTTGTTTCTCAAGGTGAGGCTGGTCTCCATGGTAACTACGGGCTGTCAGACCAGGAGGCGGTGCTTCGCTGGGTTAACGCCCACATCTCCCTGGTGGGCGGAGACAACAGTCGAGTGACGGTGGCGGCAGAGCGTCGTGGTGCTGACATCGCCAGCCTTCACCTCCGCTCCTCCTCCTCCTCCTCCTCCTCCCCCTCCTCCTCCTCCTCCTCCTCTTCCTCCTCCTCCTCCTCCTCCTCCTCCTCCTCCTCCTCCTCCTCCTCCTCCTCTCAGCCTCTGTTCCAGCGCATGATCCTGATGGTGAGAAATATCATCGTTTTATTCACAAAGTCACAACATGAGTCATGTGACTGCGAGGAACATCAAACATCAGTTTGATCGGAAACAGCGATTTGCGTTGTGATGACATCACTTCCTCTTCCTGCAGGGCGGCTCTGTCTTCTCTCCGTCACTGCTTCAGAGTCCCTCCTCCTCCAGACGCCAGGCGCTCGATTTGGCCAAAGAGCTCGGCTGTGTGACCTCTGACCTCGCCACCTGCCTTAGAGCGACGCCCACTGACACCCTCAACGCCGCTCAGACGAAGGTAGGTTTCAGAAACCAGGACAGGACGTCAGGTCTCCTGACCTCTGCTCCTGACCTCTGCTCCTGACCTTGTCTCCTGACCTCTGCTCCTGACCTCTGCTCCTGACCTTGTCTCCTGACCTCGTCTCCTGACCTCTGCTCCTGACCTCTGCTCCTGACCTCTGCTCCTGACCTTGTCTCCTGACCTCGTCTCCTGACCTCTGCTCCTGACCTCTGCTCCTGACCTCTGCTCCTGACCTTGTCTCCTGACCTCTGCTCCTGACCTCGTCTCCTGACCTCTGCTCCTGACCTCTGCTCCTGACCTCTGCTCCTGACCTTGTCTCCTGACCTTGTCTCCTGACCTCACCTCCTGTCCCAGCTGCTGGCGCTCAGCGGTCCGTTCCGGTCCTGGTCTCCGGTCGGGCGGTCCGGCCCCCCCCCGGCCCTCCTGGGCGTCGACCTCCTGCTCGGGACCTCGGAGCACGACGGACTGATCGGCCGCGCTCGCAGGATCAAGGTCAGAAAACCTTCAAAGAAATAAACCAAGAAAGACAGATTGAAAATAAAAAAAATAGAAAAGTTTGGATTAATTCTATTTAATTCTTTAAATCAACCTGCAGCTTTCAGTTATGTATTTGTATTGACCTCTTCCTGTCTTCCTGTGTATCAAAATAAAAGAAATAAATAACAAATAAATAAATTGGAAAAAATAAGAATGAAAAATGTCCCTCCTCCTCCTCTAGACGTTTCCATGAAAACAATATTGTGATATTAACCAGATCAAGACACTGACATGTAAACAACCGCCCCCCCCCCCCCCCCCCAGGACTTTGAGGAGCTCCAGGGGCGAGCTGATGGTAAAACGGCGTTCTATGAGGCGCTGACTCGTTCACTCGGCGGCGAGACAGGAAACGAGCTGCTGAAGGAGGCGGCGTCCTGGTTCTATTCTCTGGATCATAGCCCCTCCCCCTCCGGATACAACCTGTTCTCCAGAGCACTCAACAGCGCCACCCGGTGAGACGCTGGAGGAGGACGACGGTTAACGAGCGACTTTCGTCTCAAAAACATGAAAACATTTAAATTCATATTTGTTTTTCTCTCTCTCTCCGTCCGTCTGGCAGAGATCTGTTCATCATCTGTCCCGCCCTCCAGATGGCGAGCCACTGGGCCAACAGCCGAGCTAACGTCTTCCTGTATCATCAGCCGGCGTCCGGCGCCCAGGACAGGTGACGTCAGGGAACGGTTCCCTGTTTGTTTAAGTCTCAGAGGTCAAAGGTCATTTTGTCCAGTCAACAATTAAAACCTCAGATATAAGAATCTAGAGATAAGAACTTTATTTACTTTCAGTGACTAAGAGCACCGGAGTATGAAGTAACTTTCCACCATGTTGTTGCTATGGTTACTCCAGTAAACAGTCACTGAGGCGTTTCAGATCTGTGGCGTCAGCGTGCGGTGATCGTTTGGTTCTGTCTGCAGAGCCGACGTGTTTGTTCCTCTGGACGTTCAGCTTCTGTTCGGGACTCCTCATCAGCCAATCAGCTCTCAGCGTTTCACCTCCTCTGATCGACGCCTCTCTTTGGCCACGATGACCTACGTCTCCAGCTTCGTCAGGACGGCGTGAGTCTCTGGGCGCCGCTCTGCTCCGTGTTGACCACCGGGACTCGAGCGGTCACATGATCACTTCTCCTCCTTTCTCCTCAGGAACCCGAACCCGTCCAGAGTGTGGGAGGAGTCAGCTCTGCCCCGCTGGCAGCCGGTCCGATCCTCTGAAGCCACGCCCACCTACCTGGAAATGAGCCCCGCCCTCCTCCAACATCAGGGTCTGCGTCAGAAGTACTGTTCGTTCTGGAGCCACCTGGGGGCCAAACTGAGAAGTGCAGCAGGTAAAACACAACAGTCACTTCCTGGTCGTTTATTCTCCAGAGAGCAGACGTTGGTCAGAGATGTTTTTAGCCCCGCCTCTCTTAATCTTCTCACGCACAGTTTTGTGTTAGTCGTCCCCTGGACCCCCCCCCCGACCTCAAATTGTTCGGGGGGGATTCACCAGCTCGTCCTAGAGGAGATATTAATATCCTGATTCTATGATACTTGATGTTTGACTGACTTCCTCTCGTCCAGGTGAGTCGGACCCGGTCCCGCCGGCGCTGACCCTCCTGCCCCCCCCGGGGTCCGGCCCATCCAGCCAATCACAGGCTGAGAAAGATTCCTACAGTTAAACCAACAATGTCACATGTTCTCCGGCTTCTCTCTGATTCAAACAACGAAGAAGGAAACAACAAACTTTCTATTTTTCAACTCTGAACTAAATCATCATTAAAATTCATTTCAAACTCGATGCTGTTTCCGTGTCTGTGACCTTTGACCTTTGATCACTGAAACTTTATCATGAATAAAAATACCTTCAACAATAAAGTTGATACTGTTTTGAATTAATGTCTTTGAACATCTGTGTAAGTTACGGCGCCCCCTGGTGACATGTGGTAAAAATATATCACGTGACCATGTGGTCAGTGGGTGGAGCTTTTGTGCTGTTCGATCTCTTATAATAATAATAATAATACGTTTCATTTATACAGCGCTTTTCAAAGTTCTCATAAACGCTTTTCATAGTGAGGGATAAAATAGAGAAAGTATCAAAATGCTAATATTAAAAAGTCTGGTGTACTAAGAAAGAAGAAATTAAAATAAACAGAATAAAAACATGGTAGAAAAAGAGTCACAGCAGAAATAAAGTATTTTAATGTTTCATCAAATTACCTTAAAATATTCAACTTGCTTATCAATATGAAAGTCAACAAATATTTTAATAAAGACAATAAACAATCAATTCTTCCTTGTGTCAGCAGCTGTGTGATGAAAATGAACATTTCTATTTGTCTGAAGGAGGAAAGTGAATCTGAGTCATAACGATTCAAACAGTGAACACAGAGTCCCGCCCCTCCCCCCCCCACCCCCCCCCCCCACCTGTATAAAAGACTCTTTCTCTGGATGGAAACTAAGCCGCCGTTCACACTGAGATCTTTGTCACTCGGTGGGAGTTCCTGCAGGAAGATGGACGCTCCGCTCGCCATGTGCCTCGCCCTCATCAGCTTCACCTGCTCAGGTACAAACCCCCCCGACACATCGGAGCCGAGAGGAAGGAAAATCAATCTGTAGATCAAAGGAACCACGAAGGAAACAGAGAGAGATTCTTTCTTTCAGCTTAAAGACTGAAGGGGGGGGGGGGGGGTAGAGAAGTCTACTGTTGAGGATATAATGATATTAATTATATATACACTATCTCATTTAAAGCTGATAACTCTGAGTTGATTTATAAAGCTGATTTATTTATTGACTAATAGAATGTCCAGATGTAAAATGTCAGAAACATTTTCATGTGCTATGTTTCTTTACACTGTATAAACCGGTTTAATGACATTTATATTTTCTATATTTCTATAAACTTCTTTGTAGAACTGCATGCTACTCATCTTGTCTTTCTGCTGCTGTAACAATTCAATTGTCCCATTGCAGGAATAACGAAGCACTATTTATTCTTATTGTTAAAACTGAATTTCCAAAGTTACGTCTCAGTTCAGTTTGATTCTTGTAAAGTTATGAACACAAGAAGTTTCTCTTCGTTCAGATAAGATGAGACGAATAAACTGAGATCGCTTGATGGAGAAGAATCATTTTCATAATTGTTGAATCTGGTGAAAAATGAAAAACAGATTCATCGACTGTCAGGTGAAGTTTCTCTCTTTGTAAACACGATGTTCTTCCTCTTCCTCTTCTTCTTCTTCCTCTTCCTCTTTAGTTTCTTCCACTTCGACAAACTCTGCATCATCAGTCACTTCAGGGTTAGCTTCAGGGTTAGCTTCAGCGCTAGCTACCAGCAGTCCCGATGTTTCTACGCTCCTTGTAACCATGACAACAACCCAGACAGCGACTCCTCCCACCACTGAGTCAGCAGCGACTCATGTGACCTCCACCCCCCCGCCGGGCGGCTCCCAGATGACGGAGACCAGCCCCCCCACCCCACATGGACCCAGTGCTCCCACAGGAACCGGCCCCCCCCACACCAACTCCTCCACTGGTCCTGATGTCACCAAGTCTTCATCTGCAGCAGCAACAACACAATCACACAACGCCACAACATCCACACTCAGCAACACTACGGGACCCAACGTTACTGTGGCAACCACGTCAGTCAACACAACCAGCATCACACACACAACCCACAACACCACCAACACAACCAGCATCACACACACAACCCACAACACCAACTCCAACACAACCAGCATCGCACACACAACCCACAACGGCACCAACACCACAACCAGCATCACACACACAACCCACAACGGCACCAACACCACAACCAGCATCACACACACAACCCACAACACCAACTCCACCACAACCATGTCCAATGTCACCATGGCAACAGGGACTGCAACGCCGGTTTCAGTTTCCTCACGTGAACCAATCACGTCCAGCAACACAACAACAACAACAACAACAACAACAACCACAGCAGCTGCCGGCGGGGGGGGGGTCCCCGGGTGGGGGATCGCTCTGCTGGTCCTGGCTGCTCTGGTCCTGCTGCTGCTGGTCCTGCTGCTGGTAGCACTGGTGAGCACACACACACACACACACACACACACACAAACACACACACACACACACACACACACACACACACACACACACTGTGAAATGAAGTGTGATTTGTGTGTAATCATGAGCATGTAGGACCATCAGACCTTCACCACGTTCAGACTCCAGAGACTAAAGACCTGAAGTCCAGTGATTTAAATACATGTCTTTAAAAACTCATCTTGTACAAAACTCCATCGACCAAAGAAAATCTTCATCAACTAAAAACCTTCAACATCTCGATCTTTCCTCAATGTTCCGGTTGATCTTCGTCTCCGTGGTCACAAGCTCTGGTTAGTGACGTTAGAGTCAGAGTGAGAGTGAGGAGAAGCTGCTCCTTCAGGTCAGAAGAGGAGAAGGTTCAGGGAACTGGTCTGGATCCTCCCGGGCGCTGCTGCTGGACCTGGACCTCCTGCCTCCCAGGCTGGACCTGGACCTGGACCTCCTGCCTCCCGGGCTGGTCCTGGACCTGGACCTGGACCTCCTGCCTCCCGGGCTGGACCTGGACCTCCTGCTCTTCAGCCTGCAGACTCCCCCCCTGTGGAGGCTCCGGCCTTCACACCTCCACCCTCACCACCTGCTACAGGTGCACCACTCAGAGCTTCACGGGTTCCTTGGTGGAGATCTTCAGCCAGCAGGCTCCTGAGCAGCTTCACTCCGGCTGGTCCTCGCTCCTCCTCCTGAAGTCAAGCTGGAGGAATCCTTCTTTCTCTGATCGGACGTTCGACCGGAGATTCTCTGACCAAACACAATCTGGTTTCCGCTCTCGTCTTTAACGACGTTGATGTTTCTCCTCCACAGCTGGTGTGGTACTGCTGCTGCGGGGGGCGCCAGAGAGGCTCGGACCACCACGATGACGTGCCCCTCTACACCACGCACAGCCGCTTCGATGGCGGCGACGGGCGACACCACGTGAGTTCACCGACACACAACCGGTCGCACAACACGAGGCCTCACAAGCACAGGGATGGGTGTTTAATATCAATATTCTATCATCAATATGTCAATTTAGTTATTTGTTGATTACATTATCTTTACTATTGATTAATATTTTATAAATGAAAATAATGTCATTAATGCAACATATGGTTGTAGTATCATTTTTTAATATTCTGTATATATCATTTATATTCTGCTTGATTGCTTTAAGAAATATGTAAACACTTTCTCTTTGTGTTAAAGATCCTGTAGAATATGATGATATATAACATTAACAACTAATGAATATAAACACTTATACATTTGTATATATATAAATATATTTATATATATATATATATATAAATATATTTATATATATATATACAGAATGTGCTCCCCTCAGAGTTTGATCACGTATATAAAACGTACATTAACTGGGCCTGTGTTGTTTGTTCTTTAGTGAGTCATTAGGGTAACGCCTTCGTAACCGTGACAACAGGGAAAAGGACAAATAGCTTTGATGGTGATTGATCGAGAGCAGAAGTTTACCTACAGTCAAGCACACTGTACAAACTGTACAACTTAGTGAGTCAATGCAGTGGGTTGTGTCTTTGTTATTCATATCTAACACATTAGTATCTTTATCAATAGGAATCATACCCATACACATTTATTACAACAACTTTAACATGTTACTAACGTTTACTATTATCCGGAGTCGTATCTAACACTGAGTGGAATAATATTCACTGTTTATTAATATTATTAATTTAATATTTAACTGAATATTATACTTTATTATTTACTTTCTTAGTTACTAGTACTTCAGTATTAGTCATTAACATGTTCTAATATTTTAGTCATGTAATGAACATCTAATATACACTACATTAAACTGTGGTATAATAACAATTATCTCTGTTGTTGCTACATGTGTGATGTCTAAATATACTATAATTAATGTTCCTTCTTGATTATTATGAGAATTACACACCTTAATATTAGTAAAAGTATGTTTAATATTTAGCTGAACATGTGTGATGAGCAGAGTTTGAAATCTCGGTCGCTTGTAACGAGAAGATGAATTTCAGTTCAGCACAAAGATTCATCTCATAATTAATCTTTTCCATCAGGAAGGTGAGACGCCTTTGAAGAGCCGGACCGGGATGTACACCGTGAACCAATAAGGAAACTTTATGATACAATATCCACAACAATTACATAAAACACACTATTTGAAAGTTTTAAATTCTGCTTTGAATTCTTGTCTCTCCAATGCTGTGGACATGGATTTTTAAAAAAATTACTGAAATAATAAAGACAAATTCTGATCATTAACATTCTAATGTATATTTTCAATCAGAACAGTACTGCTTGTTATATTTCGTACTTCTTGAAAACTTGATAACTGTCAAATTGCTGAAAGTTTATCATCTTATTGTGTAATTTTTATTTAAGACATTGTCACGACTGATTTGTCGATATTTTATTTTAATTTTGTTTACTCTCAATTGACTTTGAGCTTGAAATAAAGTTGCTGTTGTGAGTATTATTGTTTTTATTGTGTTCTTCATTGTTTAATTCATAGTACAACATGTCTCCTCACATCTTCACCATCAGGAACTCCTCAGTTCATCTGCTCCTTCATCTCCATCAGACTTTATGAATAAACTCTTTAAACATGAAGTTACAAACTGGTTCTTCTCATGTAGTGAATCCTGTTGTTGTGTTGTTGTGTTGATGTGTTCAGTTCCATCATCTATATATAGATATATATCAAATCATTCAAATAATTACACATGTGATTCATTGAAATAATTCTTTGATCACAGACAGTTCTATTTTAACTATGATTATGTGATTTTTATTATTTGGCTCAAATAACTACATGATGTCTATTTAATAAACGTGTATATGAACACATTTCATATTTATCCTCAACGTACCAACATTACATTTTCCTATTGTAATTTGGCGTTTCACATGTATATTTATGAACACTACTATAATTATTCCGTTAAATGTTGTTTTAAACACAGGAAGTGTTCTGAGATATTATAATATAACTGTCACTAATATTGAATCAATCCTTGTATGAAGCATGTTTGTGACCCACCCTGTGTGATACTGTAATTTATGATCTCTTATTAATTTCCAGCCACTGGTGATAATGATCCTGTTTCACAAAGAGGACGAGGTGTGGGGGGGTGGGGTGATATGAGGTGATGGAGCTGATATGGACATAAAGAGACTGGGCTGGGTTCTGCTGACTCAGCATCCCAGTGATTCACCAGGAAACGCCTCTACCTCTGACTTTCATGTTTGTTGCATTGAGTTGAAATATTTTGTTCAGGGTTCTGTTCTCTATGGTTGATTTTCATCAATCTCCTTTTTATATATTTCAATACATAACATGTTATAACCATTTGAGATCATGTTATTAACGTGATGAATCTTTTTAGTAGAAGTAAAGATGCTTCATGTAGCGACGGGAAATAATGTCGTGCAGTGTAGAATCATCTGAAATGTGCAGACCATCGGTAACAATACAGACATCACGTTAAACATCAGTAACACGTTAAATATCACGTTAAATATCAGTAACACGTTAAATATCACTTTAAACCATTAGTAACATGTTAAACATCACGTTAATCATCATGTTAAACATCACGTTAATCATCATGTTAAACATCACGTTAATCATCATGTTAAACATCATGTTAAACATCACGTTAAACATCACGTTAAACATCACGTTAAACATCATGTTAAACATCACGTTAAACATCATGTTAAACATCACGTTAATCATCATGTTAAACATCACGTTAATCATCATGTTAAACATCACGTTAAACATCATGTTAAACATCACGTTAAACATCATGTTAAACATCACGTTAATCATCATGTTAAACATCACGTTAATCATCATGTTAAACATCATGTTAAACATCATGTTAAACATCACGTTAAACATCACGTTAATCATCACGTTAATCATCATGTTAAACATCATGTTAATCATCAGTAAACCATCAGTGTGATGAGTTGTCACAGGAACATTATCGGTGTTTTCACTCGGGGCTCGGCCGTGTTGACTTTTACTTTTTAGTCACAGACCTGAGTTCACGCCCACGGGTTCACAAGGCTCCAGTGGAAACTCGGCTTAGTTCAGCTGAAGCTTCCGGAGAATCTCTGAATCTCATCAGACGTCAGGTCGAAGCTCTGAAGGTCGAAGCTCTGAAGGTCGAAGCTCTGAAGGTCGAAGCTCTGAAGGTCGAAGCTCTGAAGGTCGACGCTCTGAAGGTCGACGCTCTGAAGGTCGAAGCTCTGAAGGTCGAAGCTCTGAAGGTCGAAGCTCTGAAGGTCGACGCTCTGAAGGTCGACGCTCTGAAGGTCGAAGCTCTGAAGGTCGAAGCTCTGAAGGTCGAAGCTCTGAAGGTCGACGCTCTGAAGGTCGACGCTCTGAAGGTCGAAGCTCTGAAGGTCGACGCTCTGAAGGTCGACGCTCTGAAGGTCGAAGCTCTGAAGGTCGAAGCTCTGAAGGTCGACGCTCTTCACAGATTTCAGTCTAAACAAAGCTTGTTCATGACCAAACGAATTCAGAGCTTTAAAGACAAAACTACACAACTTAACATAACTCCAGAGACATCAAATAAATCAGCAAATATAGTTAAATATGATAATATACAACTCTTCAAATTTAACATAACACTTTAAACCTGAAGAATCATGAGGTGAATCAGCATTTAAAGAGTTGACAGAAAGTAAAACAGTAAAAATCTGTTTCATATACAACAGCAACTGAAAAGCTCTTTTGTGATTAAAATATAGAATATAGACATAAAAACACTGAAGACAAAAAGTAAACTAAAGAACAGAAGGTTTATGATCACCTCCTGGTTTGAATGGTTTTTTCCTTTGAAATAAAAAAAAGATTTGATGAAATGACTTTAATGACGCAAACCGTGAAACATTGAACAAACAAACACTGCTGGTTTCTATGGACTCACTGGGTTCGGCTGTTCAGAATGATTTATTAATGATTTATTAATGTTTTATTAATGTTTTATTAATGTTTTGTTTCCCGTCAGCATGATTCACCCCCCCCTCCCAAGCTTCTTGATGGAGCCCTCGCCCTTTTCACAAAGGTCACCCGTTACAAGAAAGTTCGCCACAGCAGAAAGACATGAACATAACTTTAGAGGATCTGCATATTATAATGTATATTATATATTATATTATTTTATTATAATGTGTAAAGTTTCAGCAGCTTCAACAAGTAAAACTTCAGACTTTCTGACTAAAGATATGAAGTGTCCTGCTGTCTGTCCCTAAAGACTTGGTGTGGACACCTCTGTCTCTCAGTGTCCTGCTGTCTGTCTCTAAAGACTTGGTGTGGACACCTCTGTCTCTCACAGTCCTGATGTCTGTCTCTAAAGACTTGGTGTGGACACCTCTGTCTCTCACAGTCCTGCTGTCTGTCTCTAAAGACTTGGTGTGGAGACCTCTGTCTCTCAGTGTCCTGCTGTCTGTCTCTAAAGACTTGGTGTGGAGACCTCTGTCTCTCAGTCTCCAGATGTCTGTCTCTAAAGACTTGGTCGGGACACCTCTGTCTCTCAGAGTCCTGCTGTCTGTCTCTAAAGACTTGGTGTGGACACCTCTGTCTCTCAGAGTCCTGCTGTCTGTCTCTAAAGACTTGGTGTGGACACCTCTGTCTCTCAGTCTCCTGCTGTCTGTCTCTAAAGACTTGGTGTGGACACCTCTGTCTCTCACAGTCCTGCTGTCTGTCTCTAAAGACTTGGTGTGGACACCTCTGTCTCTCAGTGTCCTGATGTCTGTCTCTAAAGACTTGGTGTGGACACCTGTGTCTCTCAGTCTCCTGATGTCTGTCTCTAAAGACTTGGTGTGGAGACCTCTGTCTCTCAGTGTCCTGCTGTCTGTCTCTAAAGACTTGGTGGGGACACCTCTGTCTCTCAGTCTCCTGCTGTCTGTCTCTAAAGACTTGGTGGGGACACCTCTGTCTCTCAGTCTCCTGATGTCTGTCTCTAAAGACTTGGTGTGGACACCTCTGTCTCTCAGTCTCCTGATGTCTGTCTCTAAAGACTTGGTGTGGACACCTCTGTCTCTCAGTCTCCTGATGTCTGTCTCTAAAGACTTGGTGTGGACACCTCTGTCTCTCAGTCTCCTGATGTCTGTCTCTAAAGACTTGGTGTGGACACCTCTGTCTCTCAGAGTCCTGCTGTCTGTCTCTAAAGACTTGGTGTGGAGACCTCTGTCTCTCAGTCTCTTGATGTCTGTCTCTAAAGACTTGGTGTGGACACCTCTGTCTCTCAGTCTCCTGATGTCTGTCTCTAAAGACTTGGTGGGGACACCTCTGTCTCTCAGTCTCCTGATGTCTGTCTCTAAAGACTTGGTGTGGACACCTCTGTCTCTCACAGTCCTGCTGTCTGTCTCTAAAGACTTGGTGTGGACACCTCTGTCTCTCACAGTCCTGATGTCTGTCTCTAAAGACTTGGTGTGGACACCTCTGTCTCTCACAGTCCTGCTGTCTGTCTCTAAAGACTTGGTGTGGAGACCTCTGTCTCTCAGTGTCCTGCTGTCTGTCTCTAAAGACTTGGTGTGGAGACCTCTGTCTCTCAGTCTCCAGATGTCTGTCTCTAAAGACTTGGTCGGGACACCTCTGTCTCTCAGAGTCCTGCTGTCTGTCTCTAAAGACTTGGTGTGGACACCTCTGTCTCTCAGTGTCCTGCTGTCTGTCTCTAAAGACTTGGTGTGGACACCTCTGTCTCTCAGTCTCCTGCTGTCTGTCTCTAAAGACTTGGTGTGGACACCTCTGTCTCTCACAGTCCTGCTGTCTGTCTCTAAAGACTTGGTGTGGACACCTCTGTCTCTCAGTCTCCTGCTGTCTGTCTCTAAAGACTTGGTGTGGACACCTCTGTCTCTCAGTCTCCTGATGTCTGTCTCTAAAGACTTGGTGTGGAGACTTCTGTCTCTCAGAGTCCTGATGTCTGTCCCTAAAGACTTGGTGTGGACACCTCTGTCTCTAAAGACTGAGTTCTCACGGTGTGGAAGCTGAAGGACCAGTTCAAAGTGTCTCCTGGTTGCTGCAGGAGCCGGTGTGGACGCCCCCTGCTGGGCAGGGTCAGTAGTTTCAGAGGCAGGTCTGTCCCCTGGGGTCTGTGGTGGGTGTTGCTGGTCGACCCGGCTGACCCCTAACCGTCCCCAGTGACCTGAGGACAATAACTCAGAGCCTGAGTCCCTGTCGCCGGCTGGAGGCCGGAGACGAGGACGCGTCCGCCTGGAGACGCCAGCGGCTGCAGGTCGCTGGCGTCTCACTGAGGACGGACGGACGTCTCCTGTGTCTCAGTGGGACCAGAAGGTCACAACGTGCAGAGGTTCACAACACGAGAGAAGCTTTGTTTTCACTGAAGTCTGTTCAACACTCTTTGAATAAAGGGATTGAGGCAACGTTACAATACTTCCATATCCAGATCAATCTGTTTCTGTAAGATAATAATATCAAACTCCTTCAGTCCGACGTCCCGTTAGCGTACAGCCTCGGGAACACGTCTCAATAAGCACCAACGCTACCTGAACATTACAGGAGCTTAACAATGTTATATAACGTTAGATAACTAAAGTAACGCTTTAATAACAGTAGACAACAATCATTCATTACTGCTGGTATCTTACCTGGAGGCTAATTCATTAGCCGTCTGCTTAGCGGAGCTAAGCTAACAAGCCAGGGACAGAGACATCAATACCTGCTAATCACTGCTAACACCTAAAATACAGCCGAACAACAAACCATATTAATAAGCTAAGATAAGAAGTCCTTCATTATAATTGTAATCATCCGATATGTGAGTGAAAACTTCTCCAGACTCGGGTCGTGTCAGGGACGAGGATTAGCTTCACCTGAGCTAACAGGCTAACAGCTGGAGTGACGAGCTAACGGGTCGGGGTCACCCGGGGTCGGGGTCAGAGACACAGTGATGTCCATGTCCAGGGGAGTTTCTCCTGCCGACGGGAAACTAAACCCTCGGAGGACAGAGACTCTGTGGGGACACATGTCCATGAAGACACGTCTCTACGGAGAAGTCTCCGAGGTGGCACGTCTATAACCCGAGCCCGGTTACAGCTGTACGATAAAAACATGCAGTTGAAATAAATCAGAGACGTGTTATAAATGAAAGTTTCTATTGAATTTTATTGTTTTAAATTCTCAGTTGTGTGTGAAGGAGGAAATTTCATTGCTTATCTCTACCTAACTAACTAACTAACTAACTAACTAACTAACTAACTAACTAACTAACTAACTAACTAACTAACATAACTAACTAACATAACTAAGCTCCTCCCTTCACTCACCATCACAGTGAAGAGAAAATTAAACATGTGATGTTTGAAATTCACTGTTTGAAAACTGCACATGTGCAGAAAGTCACATGACATCAGAGTCAGCTGATCAGTTCATCGCCATGACGGCGTCAGAGACACAGTCCCACCGTCTCCATGGTAACAAGGCAGTGGTCAGAGTGGACACTACGATCCTTTAGTTCCTCGAATCATTTTCTCCATCAATGTCCACTGATCTGGAGTCACCTGAAATAAACAAAAAACACGTCAACTTTAAAAACAATGAAATGTTCATTTAACTCATTTGAGTTCAGACGTCTGTCAGGTTCCTTTGATCTTCTGTTCCAACCATGTGACCCACGGACGCTCAGAGGGAGACTCACCCTGCGAAGCTCGTTGAACTCTCCGGCCATCGACACGTACTCTCCTCCATCGAGCCGGATCACCTGAACACACACACACACACAGACACACACAAACACACACACATCAACTCCATCCAGATGTTGGACCACTCAAACAGACTGGTCTACGATGAGTCTGGGCTCTGGTCTCTGAGTTAAACCCAGACAGAAACCAGTCTCAATCTAAACCTGGACCTAAAACTAATCTAGATGCTGATCTGCAACCAGTGTAAACAGTTTAACTTCTGGTTTAAGATTTTGAAGAAGTTGAACCCAGGATGAACTCACAGCTCCAGACATCCAGGTGGCGTACTCGCTGCTCATGTACGCTGCCAGGTTTGCGATCTCTGCTGGTTGCCCGAGGCGACCAGTCGGGATCCGACCAATCATGGCCTTCTCGAACACTCCTGTCGGATCCATACGACTGAACGCGCCCTGAACACAACAACAACTCATTCAGAGGCTGAATCACAAACCTGAAATCAAAAACATCAAACTCATAAGTACCTTGGTTCTGATTGGTCCAGGCTGGATGATGTTAAACCTGTGGCCATAGCGCCCCCACTCTGCAGCTAGAGACCTGACACACACACACGATCATTAAGGTTCGATACCCCCTCTTCCTGTTTGGAGCTGTGTAGAGGTGAAAGGTCAAACTGACTTGAAGAGGGCCTCGACTCCGGCCTTTGCAGACGCACTTGGGACCACAAATCCAGAACCAGACTCCGCATAGATCGTGGTGATGGCCAGGAAGGAAGCACCTGGACGACAAGAGATACACAGGTTCAACTCGTCTGACTCTAGATCAGCCGCGAACCTTTTAGTCTGTTAGACCTTTTAGACCTGACTCTGGATCAGTCTCTGACCTCTTTCTGACTCTGGATCAGTCTCTGACCTCTTTCTGACTCTGGATCAGTCTCTGACCTCTTCTGACTCTGGATCAGTCTCTTACCTTTCTGACTCTGGATCAGTCTCTGACCTTTCTGACTCTGGATCAGTCTCTGACCTTTCTGACTCTGGATCAGTCTCTGACCTTTCTGACTCTGGATCAGTCTCTGACCTTTCTGACTGGATCAGTCTCTGACCTTTCTGACTCTGGATCAGTCTCTGACCTTTCTGACTCTGGATCAGTCTCTGACCTTTCTGACTCTGGATCAGTCTCTGACCTTTCTGACTCTGGATCAGTCTCTGACCTTTCTGACTCTGGATCAGTCTCTGACCTCTTCTGACTCTGGATCAGTCTCTGACCTTTCTGACTCTGGATCAGTCTCTGACCTTTCTGACTCTGGATCAGTCTCTGACCTTTCTGACTCTGGATCAGTCTCTGACCTTTCTGACTCTGGATCAGTCTCTGACCTTTCTGACTCTGGATCAGTCTCTGACCTTTCTGACTCTGGATCAGTCTCTGACCTTTCTGACTGGATCAGTCTCTGACCTTTCTGACTCTGGATCAGTCTCTGACCTTTCTGACTCTGGATCAGTCTCTGACCTTTCTGACTCTGGATCAGTCTCTGACCTTTCTGACTCTGGATCAGTCTCTGACCTTTCTGACTGGATCAGTCTTTGACCTTTCTGACTCTGGATCAGTCTCTGACCTTTCTGACTCTGGATCAGTCTCTGACCTTTCTGACTGGATCAGTCTCTGACCTTTCTGACTCTGGATCAGTCTCTGACCTTTCTGACTCTGGATCAGTCTCTGACCTTTCTGACTCTGGATCAGTCTCTGACCTTTCTGACTCTGGATCAGTCTCTGACCTTTCTGACTGGATCAGTCTTTGACCTTTCTGACTCTGGATCAGTCTCTGACCTTTCTGACTCTGGATCAGTCTCTGACCTTTCTGACTGGATCAGTCTCTGACCTTTCTGACTCTGGATCAGTCTCTGACCTTTCTGACTGGATCAGTCTCTGACCTTTCTGACTCTGGATCAGTCTCTTTCCTATCTCCAGGGTCACGTATGCCGTCCCATTCAGGACGATGTCTGTGATGCTCTTCCAGCCGTTGGGTGAGAGACGCTCTGATGGACACACAAAGTTTCCTGCTGCATTGTTGATGATCACCTGAACCAATCAGGGCACAGAGGTTAGGTCAGAGTTCATGACATCACAGTAACGTGTGTGTCTGTGTGTGTGTGTGTGTGTGTGTGTGTGTGTGTGTGTGTGTGTGTGTGTGTGTGTGTGTGTGTGTGTTACATCAGGAAGTCCTGTCAGACTCTCCATCTGGTCGACACAACGAGAGACGGCCTGAGGATCTCTGACATCACACTGAACCACATGGACCTGGGGGGGGGGGGGGTTCGGACCAGATTAGACAAGTTCAGTTCAGACCAGTTCAGACCAGTTCAGACCAGTTCAGACCAGTTCAGACCAGTTCAGACCAGTACAGACCAGTACAGACCACTCAAGCCCGTTCTGTGTCACCTTGTTTCCAGTCTGGTTGCTGATCTCGTCGGCCGTCTTCTGCAGAACATCCAACTTTCTGAACAACAAACACAAACGTGACGTCAGGATTTTACAATTCATAGAAATATAAATAAAACCATAATGGTTTGTTCTACGCGATAAAAACCTCATCAGAGGTCACACAGGTCACAGGGCTCAGAGTGCAGCCAAAGATCTGTGAAGGTCAACTGGTCATCAGGTGTCACTTCTTCGTCTCACACCATTTTATTCATTGTTTTGGTTTGTCTGTGGTTTATGTTTTATTTATTTTTTAATATTTTGAATTAAAATATCAGAATTAAGTTCATTGCTCTTTAAAAGGGTGAACTTGAGAGATATCTTCTTTAATATCATCATTATATCAGTGGTTGAAAATAGTTTCACAATAACGGCAATAATATTATTTATCACAGGCAAAGTGAAATATCCTGAAGTGAATCAAACAGCCTCAGTTACAAACCGTCACTAGATATGGGAAGTGTCTAGAAAAGCTCAAACCAGTGGGTGAACCTCAATGACGAGTTAGTCTGGAGCCCTGAGGTAACTAGGTGAGTAGGTAACTAGGTGAGTAGGTAACTAGGTAACTAGTTGCTCTGTCGGTGACCTCTGACCTGCTGGCGATGACGCACTGAGCTCCGAGCTGGGACAGCGTGGTGGTCATCGCACGGCCGAGTCCTGTCCCGCCCCCTGTGATGAACGCCACTTTGTTGCTGAAGCTTCCTGTCGGCAACATGACGCCTTCCGCTGCAGGGAAGAACCCGGACTGGGACCCGGAACCGGACTGGGACCCGGAACCGGACCGGAGAACCCCAGAGTGGTGGAACCATACCTGGAACAGACAGAGCTTCACTCACTGAACTTCTACAGATCCATGAGGATCAGAGGAATTAAGAATTCAATCAATCACCTGCTGTCAAAACACACACACACACACACACACACACACACACACACACACACACACACACACACACACACACACACACACACACACACACACACACACACACACACACACACACACACACACACACACACACACACACACACACACACACACACACACACACACACACACACACACACACACACACACACACACACACAAACCTTATGAAGTGAAAGTTTCTTCGATCTCAACAAAGTTGCTCGACTGACAAGCGCCGCCATTTTGTCTGAGCTGATGACCTCTGACCTGGATCCTACCAACATGGAGGCCGGGGTGGGGGGGAAGATAAAAACAACTGAAAAACAACATGCGTGAAAAACGTCATTAAAACATCAAACAAACAAACAACATTAAACGTAAGATGAAATGAAGTGAAACAGAATAAATAAGGAAATAAAATATTTAAACTTTCACCGCATGATGGCGCTGTTACTGGGAAATGTCCGCCTCCCGCCACTGGGCAACAGTGGTTCAGTCCATGTGACGTGGATCAGGTGATACCGTAAAACATATAATAATCCCCCCTGTAGAAGAAAGACACCTTTCTTGGCTCATTGCTCTCCACAAACAGACTTCACACGTGACGTCATCGTAAGTTGATACATTGTTGTTATCGATTATTTGCCAGCGAGCGTCGCAATAAGCCAGATGGGACTTTTATTTTGAAAGGGTCGTGTTTTCTTGGACAGTTACGGTAGCGTCCGGAGTGGTCCGACGCGCTGCGGAGCACCGGCAGCTGATGGAACAGCCGCGGGACTCGAGCAGTGACAGATGGAGGAACGAGCCCTCGAACCCAAACTGGTTCTGGTCTTCAGCGGGAAACGGAAGTCCGGAAAAGATTATGTGACGGACCTGATACAGGGACGGTTAGTACTTCCGGTTTGTTTTATTAACGTTGAGCAATGACTGATTAGTGATCGATAACTAGGAAGAGACTTTCACTGACGTAATCACAAGGTTCGATCCCGGTCTCTTCCATTGTATTGAAGACCTGAGGTCTGTTCTATCTCCGGTTCAGGACCAGGTCTGGACCAGGTCTGGTTCAGGACCAGGTCTGGTTCAGGACCGGTTCAGAACAGGTCTGGACCAGGTCTGCTTCAGGACCAGGTCTGGTTCAGGACCGGTTCAGGACCGGTTCAGGACCAGGTCTGGTTCAGGACCGGTTCAGGACCAGGTCCGGTTCAGGACCGGTTCAGGACCAGGTCTGGACCAGGTCTGGACCAGGTCAGGACCAGGTCTGCTTCAGGAGAGATAGAACAGACCTCAGGTCCTTTGAACCATCACGTGATGACGGTAGAGGCTGTGATTGGCTGTCTTCAGGTTGGGGTCGGACACGTGCTGCGTCCTGCGTCTGTCCGGACCTCTGAAACAACAATATGCTGAGGTGAGACACACACACATACACTCACTCACACACTCACTCACACACTCACTCACACACTCACACTCACACTCACACTCACTCACACACTCACTCACACTCACACTCACACACTCACTCACACTCACACACACTCTCTCTCACTCACTCACACACTCACTCACTCACACACACTCACTCACACACACTCTCTCTCACTCACTCACACACTCTCACTCACACACACTCACACTCACACACTCTCACTCACACTCTCACACTCACACTCACACACTCTCACTCACACACTCACACACACTCTCACTCACACACACTATCACACACACTCACTCACACACACACTCACACACACTCTCTCACACACTCTCTCTCACTCACTCTCACACTCACACTCACACACTCTCACTCACACACTCTTACACACACACTCACACTCTCTCACTCTCACACTCACACTCACACACTCTCACTCACACTCTCACACTCACACACTCTCACTCACACACTCTAACACACACACTCTCACTCACACACTCACACTCACACACACTCTCTCTCACTCACTCACACACTCACTCACACACACTATCACACACACTCACTCACTCTAACGCTCTCTCACACACACACACTCTCACTCACACTCACACTCTAACACTCTCTCACACACACTTACACTCACACACACACTCTAACACTCTCTCTCTCACACACACACACACTCTCACACACAAACACACTCTCACTCACTCATACACTCACACACACTCTCACTCACTCATACACTCACACACACTCTCACTCACTCACTTACACTCACACACACACTCTATCACTCTCTCTCACACACACACAAACACACTCTCACTCACTCATACACTCACACACACACTCACTCACACACTCTAACACACACACTCACACACACACATCACCATGGTAACCTTGGTGCTGATGTTCTGCAGGAGCACGCTCTGGACCTGGACCAGCTGCTGGGCCCTGGTCCTTATAAGGAGCAGTTTCGGGCCGATATGATTGGCTGGGGAGAAACTCGACGACGGCGTGACCCCGGATTCTTCTGTCGCCTAGCAACCAGAGGAGCACGGCAACCAGTCTGGGTACTTGTTTATCCAAACAACTCAAAATGACACTCACCCTCACAAGCTTCTCTGATTGGCCGGGTGTTGAGTGATGCTCTGTTCTGATTGGTCAGGTGGTGAGTGATGCTCTGTTCTGATTGGTCAGGTGGTGAGTGATGCTCTGTTCTGATTGGTCAGGTGGTGAGTGATGCTCTGTTCTGATTGGTCAGGTGGTGAGTGATGCTCTGTTCTGATTGGTCAGGTGGTGAGTGATGCTCTGCTCTGATTGGTCAGGTGGTGAGTGATGCACGGCGCCGGTCGGACCTTCAGTGGTTCCTATCGGAGTTTCCCCAACAAACTAGAAGTGTCAGAGTTCAAAGTTCAGAGGAAACCAGGAAAAAGAGGGGGTGGAGCTTCACTGCAGGTGAGACATGTCCGTCTGTGTGTGGGGGGGGGAGACCTGGACTGATTCGTTACCTGTCTGTCTCTCCACCTGTCTGTCCTTCAGATGTTGATGATGCAGAGTCAGAGTGTGGGTTGGACAGTGGCATTGAATATGATTGGATAATCAGCAATGAGGGCGACGCCCCCTCATTAGATGAGCAGCTGCAGCCAATCCTGAGGCTGGCAGAGGAAGCAGCTTCGTGACCAATCACAGCCGATCACTGACCAGATCCCAGCCGGTTCCCTGAGAGGAGCGGTCACGTGACGGGGTCGTGGTCATGTGACACTTTATGATGTGAACCTGCTCGGTGGCGTAGTTTGATGTACAACTGTCAGTCAGCTGGTTCTCACACACACACACACAGTGCCACCAGTGTGTGTGTGTGAGGAATCGAACCAGCAACTAAATGTGATAAATAAAATGTTTAAGAAAAGTCTTAATTTTTTTATGCAGAAATTAAATGTTTGTAAGTGCAACTTTTCCTGTGGTTTATTAAACTGATGAAAGAACCTGATGCTGAACATGACCTTTATTACTATGACTATCATAATGAAATATAAATGAGTTAGATAATTATAATAACCTATGACAATGTAATAAAATGTTATAAAGCTTTAACATTTAAACTAAAAATAAAACACAGAGTCTCAGTTTGGATCTAAATACCAGTGACAATGTTTTAATTTATAAAATCTGGACATGGATTTATTACAATGAGTAAAACAGTGACGGCACCGGATTCCAGGTTCAAACGTTTCTGGACTTTATTCGTGATCAGGTCAAAGGTCACCTGTAGACAGAAGCTTAGTGCGTCTCTGATTGGCCCCTGGTAAACCACGTTTGGCAGTGGAATGCCGCACTGTGATTGGCTGCCTTAAACCATTCACCCATAAACAAAATCAAAACATCATTAGCAAACAGGAAGCTAGCTTTAATTAGTTATTGTGTTATTATTATAAGAAAACAAAATCAGAGTAACAAAACATTCGGACAAACAATTAGTTTCTTGTGAGTTAATTAGTTGTTAACAAGGGAATGGTTGTGAGTCACTGTTAAACTCCCTTAGTGACAAAAACATCAGCAGCTCTTGGTCCGGCCCCTCCCCTCAGTGGAGGGGGGGGGGGGGGGGTTTGAGGAACTTGGCCTGACACTTCAAATGTGACTTAAGATTCAGAGAAGGAATCACTAAGAGGAGGAGGAGGAGGGGAGGAGGAGGAGACAGCCTCCCTCACCCCCACCAGAAGAGGAGGAACATACACACGTTCAGCCAGCAGAGGGAGGGAAAGGGGGAGGACAGGAGCAAAGGGGGGAGGAATGTTTTGGCCACAGACTTTGACCCTAACTCCTCAACATCCACCAGGGGGAGCTGAAGGAGTAAGGAGGTCAGCCGCAGGAGGCGCTAGTATAAGGAGCGATAGGAACATTTGGCCACCGAGTTCCCTGACGTCAATCAGAGGGGGGGGGGGGGGGTTCAGCAGGAGTTGAGTTCCTCCATCGTCTGGTTCAGAGTCGCCTGCAGCTCCATGTTGGCGTTTCTGGCTGAAGTCAAAGTATCTGAAAACAGAATCAAACGGTCAAAGAGGAAACAGATTTCCTGTCAGATCACAAAGTGCATGACGCTGAGTCGGAGCCGAGACGTCCAGACCGACCTCTGACCTCCGCCCCCCCGGTCTTACCTTCCAGCTCATCAATGGCTTTCTCCAGTTTGGCCACGGAGCGCTCGGCACACTCCGCCCGGCTCTCGGCCTGAACGAGCAACAGACACAGAGCTTCAGTGACTTGGAACTTCGGGATGGACTTAAATATTTGTGAATAGTCTAAATATTTCCTTCTGACCTCTTTGAGTTTTCCACTCAAGTTCTTGATCTCCTCTTCATACCGGTCCTCTTTCTGAGAATACTGAGGGAGAAAGAGAGAGGGAGAAAGAGAGAGAGAGAGGGAGAGAGAGAGGGGGAGAGAGGGAGAGAGTCAGTCAACAGTTCGTCCAGACTCGTCTGTACTGCAACACCAACTCCCTCCACAAGAGGCTGCTGTGGCCCTCAACTCTCCACAAGTTCACATGATGACTAACACGCTGCTTCTGTTGACAACTCCTTATGAAGACTGTTGTCATGACAACTTTAATCATGTCTGAGTGAGACAAACATTAAAGTGGAGAATCATCTGTTCAGTGATTTTACTGCAGATCAACTTCAGTGGAAAACACCTGATTGTTCCAGAGCAGCTGTTTGACCCGGAGTCTGATTGCATCATTCAAACTAAAGGACGTAGATAATAATCAGGTTATATCATGTGTGCGTTATGGTGCAGGAGGAGGAGCCGAGGCACATCTAAAGGTCAGAGGTGACTGGGGTCAGGGGGAGGAGTCTCTGGTTTGATTGACAGCAGGTGGCAGATACCTTGTCCTCAGTTGCCTGCAGGCTCTTCAGTGATTGGTCAAAACTCCTCAACTGCTCGTCCAGCTTCCGAACATTACTGACAGACAGACAGGTAGACGAGTGGAGAGACAGGCAGACACGTGTTATTAATAAATATATTTAGATTTATAAATACTATATATCTATAAACATGTAATCTGTTGTAAACCTCTCAGCCCGCTCGGCTCTGTCTTCAGCTCGTTCCAGCTCTCCTTCCAACATCAGATGTTTACGAGCCACCTGTCAATCAAACATTATAGACACAGACCGTGAGGGTGGAGACACAGCATCACAACGAGGTCACAGACATGACCAGGCTACAGACGACCTCTGACCTCTTCATATTTGCGGTCGGCCTCCTCAGCGATCTGCTTGGCTTCTCTGAGCTGAACCTCCAGATGCTCCAGCCTGTCCTCATCCTTCAGAGCTCTGTTCTCGATCACCTTCATACCTCTGAGGGACAGAGAGACAGAGACAGATGGTGTTATAGGAGGCGTGTGGTGCAGGGGGGGGTGGTGCGGGCGTGTAGTGGTGGTGGGGGGGGGGGGCGGCTCAGACCTCTCGCTCTCGTCCGCAGCCTTCTCCACCTCGTCCAGCTTGTGGAGGGCAGTGGAGAGTCTCTCCTGAGCTCGGTCCAGATTCTCCTCACTCAGCTGCAGACGACGACCCAGAGCGGTCACCTCCGCCTCCGCCTGCAAGTCACAGCACAGGGACACACCGCCCGTCAGCTGACCCGTCAGCCCGGTGTCAGTCAGTGACATCACAGGCTGCTGGTGACCTTCGTACAGACTCAGCTCTGACATTCACAACATTCTTTGTCAGATATTTGTGGCATCTGAACAAACCTGAAGCACAACCACACAGATCAGATCAGGAGTCGAAAACCCACTTCATGATGTCACAGTCAAGACCAAACCTCACCCACTGCCCCCCCACTTCTCCTGCTGTTACACCCCCCCCCCTGCCTGCCGCCATGTTTTATATAAGACACAACAAATCGTGGAGCCTGGCTGACTCAGAGGTCGTCCTCCAACCAGAAGGTCGGTGGTTTGATCCCAGTCTTGCTGGTCTGCAGGTCGAAGTGTCCTCGGGATCCTGAAACACAAACTGCTCCTCATAGAAAAACAACAGATCCTCTTCACTGCTCAGGTGGGGGCGGAGCACCCGGAGCAGCCGACAGAGACAGGAAGTGACAGAGACAGGAAGTGACAGACAGGAAGTGACCGAGTTACTCCAGCGTAACCTCGTGGCTCTAAGGCTCCGGCACATGGAAACGCTGACTTGGTTCTTAAAGGTTTTCATAACTTCAGACCAGCCCAAGCACCAGGTCCACCTCGGTGAACCAGGAGCAAAGCCAGCAGAACCCGGCAGACCCCCCCGCTCCACCTGTACAGGTGTGTGTACCTCCTCTCTGCTCCTCTTCTCCTTCTCCACCTCCTTCTGCAGTCGCTCCGCCCTCTCCTCGGCCTCCTCTGCCTGGTCCTGCAGAACCTTGATCTTCTTCTTCACTGCATCGATGCTGTTCAGTCCTCCGCTCATCTTCTTCTTCTTCTGCACAAATAACAGCATCGTTGGTTCAAACGTCGAATCACAACAACACTGGATTCATACATTATACATGTGTGATATATTTGTGTGTTGATCCTCGGCTGCTGTAGTAATCGTTTGTTATATTGAGACCAAACATCTGAGGCGTTGAGGTTTTAGAGTTTTAAGGTTTTTGTTCAGTGAAGTGAAATAACTATTAAGTTATTGATTAGACTTTAATAAAGAAAAATGAAGTAAACGATTTTTAGCATCAGTGTAATTTTCTGCATCGTGTTAAAAACGATTCACGTACGTTTTCTTTTGTTTGATGACATCACGTTAATCAATAAAATCAGCTGCTGGTTATTTTACTCCAAGTTCACATGAAATTTGAAACGTAGACGATCTTCTGTGACCTCAGGTGCGTTTGACCCGAAGCAGATCTGAGCAGCGCTGACTTGTGACCCGAACACATGGCGAGCGAGCTGCAGTGAGTCCGTGGGTTCGATCCCCGGTCGTGGCCTGCACGGGGTCGGCCATCTTATGTCAGATTCCAAACCCAAAGGAGCAAGCAATTTAAAAAGGGAACTGGAAACTGTGCAGAGAGGAAGTGAACTTCAGTTCATCAGTTCTCCGGAAGTTGACATGAGCAAATATATATAACTATATATACACACTCTTTACTGTTATTCACGTGTGCCTTATTATTACCCAACATTTCTAATGTGGTGACAACTTAAGCAGAAACAGATTTCTGAATGGTTGATCTCCTAACTGTGTATTTTTACTGTGGTTTAACTTTGAGTTCACTTCGTTGTTTGTGCAAAAACAGGAAGATTTTAGAAAACATCTGTTTCATCTGCAACAGAAGATCAAGTGACGTCAGTCTGTACAGCAGCCACCGACCGATGACGTCACAGGGTCGAGTCCGACAGTCGTAATGAAATCAAACACTCGAGGTATTTAACAATCAGCTTCTACTGACGTCATCAATAATCGCCCGACTGTGTGATGATGACTCATCGTGTGTTAGCAGAGAAACGTCATGAAACTGTTTGAGTTAAATAAAGTGAAAGATGATTATTGATTATTCGGGTGACATGTTGTTGATCAGCAGTTAGCACGTTAGCACGTTAGCTTCTGGACGCGGACCAACGCCCTGCTAGCCTGTTAGCATGCTAGCAGCGTGCAGAGCGGGCAGGCACCATGTGACTGTGTGTGTCACCTGTTCGAGTCCCCTGGAGAAACCACACCTGAGCCGGCACTGTCCGGTTAGCAGCTGGCTAGCTGTTAGCAGGAGGTTAGCTGTTAGCAGTAGGCTAGCTTTTAGCAGTAGGCTAGCTTTTAGCAGTAGGCTAGCGGCTGAAATAGGCTAACGGTGCAGAGCTGCTGTCTCACTTTAAGTTTTATAAACCGAACTGGCTCACAGTGTCTGTCCTTCCCGTCTGCTGGTCCTGGTCTTAGAGTTGGTCCTGGTCCTGGTGCTGGTCCTGGTCTTAGAGTTGGTCCTGGTCCTGGTGGTGGTCTGCACTGCTTCCTGGTCCAGCCAACTCCCAACTAACCCCTCTTCCGGGTTAAATTCCCTCTACAGGATGTGACGTAGACACGTAGGCTTTGCAAATAAAAGTAGTTTCGAGGGAAATCAGAATCCGAAGTTTGTCATGAATTAAATCACGATTTTTAATTTGATTAAAATAGAAACATATAAAACCCTGTAACCATGACAACTACAACCACACACTATGATAAGGACCCACGTGTTTAATGTTGAAACCTTCACCTCGAAAGTTCTAATAAACATCAATACACAGTCATTTAGATGCATCATCACTGATGATAATCAACAATTCATGAACGATTATAAACAGTCAATTGTTTTGATAGAATAACTATGGAGCCGAAGTACAGTTGAATAAATAAACATCCAACTTAAAGATTAAGCCTTTTATGATTTAATATCCAGAAATGAAACGACAGACGTTTTCCAGCTGATTTGATTTATAAAGAACACACAGAGACAGAGCATGAAAATAATAATGTTACAGAAAACATTTACACTTTTATCATTAAATCTTTTTACACAAACGTCACTTTACAGACGTTAAACATGAAAATAAGAAGCGGCTGCATTTAATGAATTTGCTACAAATTTAATGAGCTCAGTTTGAGTTTCAAACTGCTGCCCAACATCTCAGCCTCAATATTACACCAATATTCATAATAATCATCAATATTACAGCATCATCACACATGTAACGTTCTGAAGAACAGAAACTGTTAGAAAAATAAAAAAAGGTTTTTCTTTTTGGAAAATCATCAAACTGATAAAGTTCAGTTTTTTTCTCTTCTGTTAAACTCGTGAATGAGTTAAGTTAGAAAATGATAAACAGCAGCGCCACCTGCAGGTAGATCGCATGTAAAAAAACACCTGAAATGTTTTTTACAGTAAAAAGATTACGAATCTGTTCGATAAATATCAAGGAGATTCACGTTTGATCAGTTTTATAACTGATCACTCATTTTTTTGCATCATGTGACTGATTCAACTTCATCTTGTTCTTCATCAAGATTTTAACTTCAAACTTCAGCTTCAGCATCATCATTATCTTCATCAGTGTTCCTTTAAAACGCTGAATCATCGAATCAACCAACATCGAACAAACTCAGAGCCAGGACAGTGTCATGGCAACAGTGTCCGTGGCGACACAATCAAATAAGTTTGTCTTTGATCTGGTTCTGACTCTAACATTTCTACAAACAAACATGATCAATAACAGCATTAAATAAAGGATTGGTTCGTCCAACCAACCAATCAGAAAGGCCGAATCTGTAAAGGTTCTATACAAGTGACAAATCCAGGCTATCATGCTAACATGCTAACAGCTTCAGTCATATAATAAACAGCTTCTGACTTCAGAGACTCAGACTCAAAGACTCTTTTGGCAGCATGAGGATTTAACCCTCTGAAGATTCAGGACAGAAATGTAAAGACTCAATGGATCGGTGGGGCCCCGCCTTCTTTCATAACCTCCACTGGAGCATATGTGGGAGGGGCTCCAGCTCACGTGATGATGTAAACAGGTCACATGATTTTCCTTCATGAACATTCAGGAAATAAACAACAGCGTCTTTGAAACAGGAAATTATGTCATCATCAGCTGGTGACATCATAGCGACATCAGCAGAGTTCCTGGGGTCAGAGGTCAGGTCCCTAACTCGGCTCTGCTCCACACTCGCTCTCCTCGGGAATGTCCTGCAGGTCTGAGAGGTCAGAGGTCACAGGTCAACCATACAGCGCACTGATAATAATAAACAATAGCTAATATATTCATTTAAACAAATTAAACACTGATCAATTCATCCTGTAGATCCGATACCGACCTCTTGGGCTGTCAGAGCGAGGGGAGATCATCATTTCCTCCTCCTTCTCCTCCTTTCTCTCCTTGCAGCCATCTAACTCATCAGCTGGCTCCGGACTGGCCAATGGGACAGGTGGGCGGGGCTCCAGGTCCCTGCTGCCACGCCTCTTGCTCCCCTGTTGACAGAGGCACCTGAGATTAGCTTAGTTTAGCTTCGTTTACATGAGACTCTCAGTTTAACATACCGCTTCCTCCTTCATCACATCACTGATTTCTCCATTGCTCCTCCTCCTGCTGGCTCGTTCCCCCTTCTCAGGCCCCTCCTCTCTCACACGGAGGCGTGTCACTTCCTGCTGCAGGCGGTCTACCTGTTGCCGTAGCAACATTGTCTCCCCGCTGGCGTCCAATCCTGTGTCCCGCGAAATAGAACGACGGAGGATAGGACCAGAACCAGGTCCAGAGGTGGAGCCTGGGGTGGATGGGGCGGGGCCTGCTCTGACTGACAACTCCAGGATTGAGTCTTGACAAATCACAGCAGCCTGGGGGTGGAGTCAGTGGGCAATTAACTATTACGTCATCATTACATGAGTAACTGACAGGAAAATGATCAATGATCAATAACAACAACAATAAGCAGAAAGATAACTCACCTGCAGGGCGTGGAGTTGGAGGCTCAGGTTGACCAATCGCTGACGAGCTTCCTGTGAAGACGAGTCAGCTGTTATAAACTTGTGATGTTAACTTACTAATGTTAGTTAATTTATGTTCACACACACAAAACTGCATCGCAGACAGATTAAAGCCAGGACACAGCCGGGTCACGGAAGGTTTCAGTGATTTTATTCTACTTGGTTTAAAAAGGAGACGATGGAACAAACGTGAGGAAACTCTGGTTATTGATGAACCATCAACAGGAAGCTCTGACCTCTGACCTCTCGGAACAAAGCCATCGCAGACCTTCTGAAATATGACGTTTAGTGTTGTTTTCTCCTAAAGTGACATGAACTCAGTCTTCACTGGTTGTGTGTTACCGATGACAACAGACGGCTAGTTGTGTTTAACCTGTGTGTGTCAGTCTGGGTCAAAGTGCATCATCATTGAGAGTTGTGCTGAATGTGTGATTCAGATTTGTGTCCAACCAGACGACTTGTGTGCAAAGTTTTGTCGACTGTGTGATTGATTCGATAAGGTTTTGCCAGGTGCCAGTTGTTAATGGGATTTAGTGTTTAGAATTGTAACCATCTTTAAGAGTTTAATGTACTTATTATTCTTTATTAAACAAGGACAACCAACGGCCACATGGATTTCTGTGTCACATGATCCAGGAGTGATGAGCGTTACCTTGTTTACGGTTTGTTCCTGCAGCCGGTTCCCGTTTGTGTCCTGAGACAAAAACAGAAAATAAACTTCCTAAATGTGTACTAAATCACATGGTACCGTAACCATGGCAACAGACTGGTTAGAATCAGAAGGAGACATGTTTGTTTACCTGTGCCGAGGGGTCGTTCAGGTCAAACGAGCCGTTCAGAGAACCAGAGTCACCGTCTGAGACACAGGAGAACGGCAGTGTCATCACTCAAACACTAGATGGCAGCACCAGACCTCACAGACAGTTTCCACTGTCACAAAGCTTTGGTATTTAAATCTGATGATGTTATGATTCAGGTGATGATGTCATCAACGGCTCAAATACAGTTATTATTATTGTTTTTGTACAGGAGGTTAGAAATTCCATTTACTGTGAAGTTTCCGGTTGCCGTTGGTTACAGTCGACCTCTGTTTGTTGGAGTCGAACAGCAGCTTCGCCAGCTTGTCCACTGAAAACAAGACACAGGTTCGATTCCCGACAAATCAAATCAAACTAATATTACTATTACTAATATAATAAAGAAATGACAACGGAGCGAGCGTCACCTTCAGCGATGGAGGCGAGGAGGAGGAGCTCGGCCTGAGGAGCGTGAGGAGTGTCCGCCCGGAAGAGGTTCCTGCAGAGCAGCGAGCTGGAGGAGGGCTTGGCCGAGGAGGTGCTCACCTCCAAACCTTCTTCTTCTTCTGCTCCTCCTGTTCCTGTCGCCTCCACCAGGTCAGAAAACAGAGTGACTCGCTCCTGCAGGAGCTCCAGCACCTCCCTGTCCTTCTGCTGGATATCAGCTGAGGAGAGGAGGAGGAAAAACACACAATGATCCCGTTCTTTGTGAGACAGAGCAGAGGTGTAGGAGGAGGTGCAGCAGGAGGAGGAGCAGGAGGTGCAGTAGGAGGAGGAGGAGGTGCAGTAGGATGAGGAGGAGGTGCAGCAGGAGGAGGAGGAGGTGCAGCAGGAGGAGGAGCAGGAGGTGCAGTAGGAGGAGCAGGAGGTGCAGGAGGAGGAGCAGGAGGTGCAGTAGGAGGAGCAGGTGCAGTAGGAGGAGGAGGAGAAGGAGCAGGAGGTGCAGTTTTGGGAGGAGTTTCAGTAGGAGGTGTATTCGGGGAAGGAGGTGCAGTAGGATGAGGAGGAGGTGCAGGAGGAGGAGGTGCAGTAGGAGGAGGAGGAGGTGCAGGAGGAGGAGGAAGTGCAGTAGGAGGAGGTGCAGTGGGAGGAGGATGAGGTGCAGGACAAGGAGGAGGAGGTGCAGTAGGAGGTGCAGTAGGAGGAGCAGGAGGTGCAGGAGGAGGAGGAGGAGCAGGAGGTGCAGTAGGAGGAGGAGGAGGTGCAGGAGGAGGAGGTGCAGTAGGAGGAGGTGCAGTAGGAGGAGGTGCAGTAGGAGGAGGAGGTGCAGTAGGAGGAGGAGGAGCAGGATGTGGAGGAGGAGCAGGAGGTGCAGTAGGAGGAGGAGGTGCAGGAGGTGAAGTAGGAGGGGGAGGTGCAGTAGGAGGAGGAGGAGCAGGAGGTGGAGGAGGAGGGGGAGGTGCAGTAGGAGGAGGTGCAGTAGGAGGAGGAGGTGCAGTAGGAGGAGGAGGAGGTGCAGGAGGAGGAGGAGGTGCAGGAGGAGGAGGAGGAGCAGTACCTCTGATTCTCCTCAGTAAAGCTTTGTCTTCAGTCTCAATGAGAGGAAACTCATCTCTGGATGGACAACTGAAAAAAAAACATGATACAGTGAAGTACTGACCTGAGAGCAGTACTACAGTGTTGCAGTACTGACCTGAGAGCAGTACTACAGTGTTACAGTACTGACCTGAGAGCAGTACTACAGTGTTGCAGTACTGACCTGAGAGCAGTACTACAGTGTTGCAGTACTGACCCACTGAATGCAGTACTGACCTGAGAGCAGTACTACAGTGTTACAGTACTGACCTGAGAGCAGTACTACAGTGTTGCAGTACTGACCCACTGAATGCAGTACTGATCTGAGAGCAGTACTACAGTGTTGCAGTACTGACCCACTGAATGCAGTACTGACCTGAGAGCAGTACTACAGTGTTGCAGTACTGACCTACTGAATGCAGTACTGACCTGAGAGCGGTACTACAGTGTTGCAGTACTGACTTGAGAGCAGTACTACAGTGTTGCAGTACTGACCTACTGAATGCAGTACTGACCTACTGAATGCAGTATTGACCTGAGAGCAGTACTACAGTGTAACAGTACTGACTTACTGGATGCAGTACTGACCTGAGAGCAGTACTACAGTGTTGCAGTACTGACCTAATGAATGCAGTACTGACCTACTGAATGAAGTACTGACCTGAGAGCGGTACTACAGTGTTGCAGTACTGACCTACTGAATGCAGTACTGACCTACTGAATGAAGTACTGACCTGAGAGCGGTACTACAGTGTTGCAGTACTGACCTACTGAATGCAGTACTGACCTACTGAATGCAGTACTGACCTGAGAGCAGTACTACAGTGTAACAGTACTGACCTCCTGAGAGCAGTACCACAGTGTTGCAGTACTGACCTGAGAGCAGTACTACAGTGTTGCAGTACTGACCTGAGAGCAGTACTACAGTGTTGCAGTACTGACCTACTGAATGCAGTACTGACCTGAGAACAGTACTTCAGTGTTGCAGTACTGACCTGAGAGCAGTACTACAGTGTTGCAGTACTGACCTACTGAATGCAGTACTGACCTGAGAGCGGTACTACAGTGTGGCAGTACTGACCTACTGAATGCAGTACTGACCTGAGAGCGGTACTACAGTGTGGCAGTACTGACCTACTGAATGCAGTACTGACCTGAGAGCGGTACTACAGTGTGGCAGTACTGACCTACTGAATGCAGTACTGACCTGAGAACAGCCTTCTGGATCCACGTCATCCAGGTGCGGCGACCTTCTTTGGAGGAAGCGTGCAGCTCATACATGGCTGGAGGGGAGGAGTCACTGATCAGGTACATCCCTCGCTCCTGATTGGCTATGTCTCTGACAATCAGGCCAGTCAGAGACACAACTGGAGACTTGTCCTGAGACAGACAGACAGGTGAGACAGACAGGTGAGACGCACAGGTGAGACAGACAGACAGGTGAGACAGACAGGTGAGACAGACAGACAGGTGAGACAGACAGACAGGTGAGACAGACAGGTGAGACAGACAGGTGAGACAGACAGGTGAGACAGACAGGTGAGACAGACAGGTGAGACAGACAGACAGGTGAGACGGACAGGTGAGACAGACAGACAGGTGAGACAGACAGACAGGTGAGACAGACAGGTGAGACAGACAGACAGGTGAGACAGACAGACAGGTGAGACAGACAGACAGGTGAGACAGACAGACAGGTGAGACAGACAGACAGGTGAGACAGACAGACAGGTTGGACGAGGTGTGAAGCTGTGACTCACCAGTGATGCAAAGGTGAATTTCTGATCTTTGTCCTGAAGGAAAACCAGGATGTCTGACATCAGCAGCACCTGCACATCTGGACAAAAGCACAAGGGCTGGTGAGCAGATGTTAGCTCCACCCACAGCTCCACCCACAGCTCCACCCACAGCTCCACCCACAGCTCCACCTGGGAACAGGTCAACTGGACACTACCTTTGATTTTGGAGCCCTGGACCTTCCAGAGGAGAGAGCCGTCATGAAGGAGCCTCCTCCTCAGCAGCTCTCCTCCTCTGAACACGCCTCCTCCGTGGACCTCGGTCACAGCCCTCCCGTCCAGTCGGGCCTGGATCTCCTGCAGCCTCCTGGTCCGGTCCAGCTCCAGAACCTCCTGATCCACCGAGCTGATCAGACCTTTCAGGAGCTGCAGTGCCTTGGTCAAAGCCTGCACCTCCTCCTCACTGCCTAGAGGTCACAGAGACATGGTGACATCAGAGGTCAGAGGTCAAAGGCTACTCGAGGTTTTCAGCCGTTAGTAGAGGTCAGAGTTAAGATAAGATAAGACAGGATAAGGTCATAATAATAATATTTATATACAGTGTGAACAGAAGACTTATTGGTTGATCAGTTTCAAATCTGCAGGAAGGAACGAGCTGTGATGTCCTGCAGGGGGCAGCACCTCTGGTTCCCCTCGGTACCATCACCCCCACTGGGTCGAGGGCGGGATCCCAGTACTCACTCACAGGACGGGCTCAGGAGCGCCCCCTGCAGTCCCCTCAGCAGACTCACTGCACCAGGTTCTCAGGAGACGTCACGTGACACATGTCACATGACACCTACCTTTGGTGTGTTCCAGGATCCGCTGGATGAGGACGGGGTACTTGGTGATTCGTTGAGTCACCAGCAGGATGCACTCCTGGACGCCATGACGACGCAGCAAAGGACCACGACACACACGCTGAGCGTTTTGGAGCAAAAGAGAGAAACTACTTTAAACCGGTTTAAACACAAAGGTAAAATAGGTGCAAACCCTGGGGACTGAAACAGGACCAGTTCAGCAGCAGGTTTAAAGGGGTCAAAGTGAATCCGAGTCCAAATGAGTTCATTCAAGCTTAATTCAAGGAAACTAAACTAATCACAGGTCCAAGACTCGGAAAGACTAAACCAGACTGGTAAAGACTCTTTGATTCAGGACTGACTCCAGATCTGGTTCAGTCTAAACAGGAAGAAAGAGTCTCACTAAAATCTGTAAAACCATCAAATCAAATTCAGCAGAACCAGGTTCCTGTCTAAACCTGTTCCCAGTGATTCAGTCCAGGACCAGATCCAGGACCAGATCCAGGACCAGATCCAGGACCAGATCCAGGACCAGATCCAGGACCAGGTCTCATCCTCACCCTGACCAGCTGCTGCAGTCTTCGGTCTCGAGCAAAAACTTCTTTGTAGAGTTTCACAGCTTTCGGGTGTCGACTGCAGAACTCGGAGTAAAGTTTCCTCATGTCGTCTGCACACGCACCTGAAAACTACACACATGCACACACGCACACACGCACACACACACACACACACACACACACACACACACACACACGCACACACACACACACGCACACACGCACACACGCACACACACACAAACATACACACACAATTAAATCATAGAATGTCTTGTATCAAAACTGTTCATATTCCATATCTATTTCTTACTGTACAGACCTAATTTATTTACATATTCCACTTTACATATGCACATACTCTGCACTTGTACTGCTTTAGGCTCTTCTGGTTAGAAGCTGAACTCGTCCTCTGTGCAGCGACAGTGAAGATGAATCTGATGGAAGCAGCTGTGATGTCATACCTGTCTGAGCAGCAGGCTCCCGATGCTGCGGACAGTGAAGTTGTTGGCGCTGCCCTCCATCAGCCCCTCCCTCCTCCTGGTCAGGAGCTCGGACAGGAAGTTGGAGTGGAGCTCCAGCAGCTGGTCCAGACAGGGGAAGATGGTGTGAACCACACCCGCCTCCAGCAGCACCTCCTCCTGCATCCCCCGCCGGTACACGCCCTCCATGATCCGCAGCGTCCGCACGTGGTGAAACTCCGTCTGGATTAGCTCTGAGAGGCAGACCATAAACCGCTTAATCCTGATGCCATCGTCATGGTAACAGACACACAGAGGAATCTCCATGACAACAGTCACTCCGTCCTGATGACATTTAAAACGCTAAAACACAGACAAATATATACACACACATATATATGCCAAAGTCATTTTTTGGACAAAAATGATTTTCTTTGCCTAAATCCTGTCCTCATGATGCCTCCGGTGAAACCTCCCAGATCCTCAGTGAACAGATCCTGTGTTTCTCCCCCGGTAGAATTACGGCCATGTCAAGAGTGTGACGTTTGTTTTGCCTCAGTCCAAAGACAACGTGACTTAGAAAGCTTTTCAAGATGGCGGCTGCATCAAGAAGAACAAAAATCGAACTAGCCGCTGAAGTTATTTCCATGATTCAGGGCTCGTCCCCTCTTGGTCAGTGATGAGGTTTACTAGAATATAGGCTGGGCTATAAATATTGCATAATTATTCAGTCTTTTTATCAGTGAAATAGCTCGGTCCATGAAGCTAGCATTTAGCAAAGAGTGGACAGGCTCCAGAATCTGTGGCTGTTACAAGTGATCGGATTTCTGTCTTCACTCTTTTCTGTCTTTTCAACACTACATGATCTAATTAAGAAAGATTTGAATACCGTATGGTAATCTAACAGCTAGAAATGATGTGTATAACTAAAAAATGACAAAGGATCCTCTTTACAACAGCTTGTGCACCCGTAGTGGAATCTCTGATGTAGCTTAATACAAGTGACCCGGGGCACTGAATGTTTTTCAGAGTGATCACACATCTGTGACGGTTCTAACCTAGAAGGGTTGAAAGGTTGCACTTGACCGGTCTGACACTTCATCCACTGAAACTGACCACGAGTCCGTCGTCGAAGGCATGAAGCCGAATGAACCGGGCCTGTTCAGGTGGAGCAGACGATACCTTCAACACTCCTGTTGATGATGTTGAGGATTCCAAGCAGACACATCCACACCATGAAGAGGACATATCCGATGATGATCATATCATAAGCGATCCAGACTATACCCCATCCTGTAGTCCTCTGAAGGTGTGATCAGAGACCATCCAGAACTCAAGGAAATCAAACTCAAACACAGAAGTACCTTGTTGCAGGACACACACACACACACACATGGAGTGTGACAGCATGCAGAGTACTATTCACCACCAAAGAGTTACGGATAACTTCACCCCGAGAAACTACGTCACGTACTCCAGCCTGCAAGCACCAGGCCGTCAGCTAACCATGTGGAGGTGCTCAAGCATGAGGAGATCCTGAGACTGAATGGAGCTTAGTTCATTAGCATCAGACCAGGATGGAGATCTGACTGAGCATCACCAGCGGCTCTTCAGTTTCGCAGTGAAGGTCATCTATTGTCATAATCCTTTTAGTCGGTACTAAATCCACTCTACTCAAAGTTGACAGTTTTTCCCTCTCAATTGACAGCTCCATAGTTTCCCCCTCCCCCCAGGTAAAGAGTCTGGGTGTCAATGTCGATGGCTCACTCTCCTTCAAATCTCATATCAACATCACCACCCGCACCGCCTACTTCCATCTCCGTAACATAAATCGCCTCCGCCCCTCCCTCACCCCCCATACCACCTCTATTCTTGTACATAGCCTTGTCACCTCCCGTATCGACTACTGTAATTCTCTACTCTTTGGTCTCCCCCAGAAATCCCTCCATAAACTCCAACTGGTCCAGAACTCAGCTGCCCGTATCATCTCCCTCACCCCCTCGTTCCACCACATCACCCCCATCCTACAGCAACTCCACTGGCTTCCAATTCACTTCCGTATCAACTTTAAAATTCTTCTTCATACCTTTAAAGCCATCCACAACCTTGCCCCTCCCTACCTGTCTGACCTCCTTCACACTGCCACCTCCACCCGCTCCCTCAGATCCTCCTCTTCCATCCATCTAACTGTCCCCTCTGCCCGGCTTACCACCATGGGGAGCAGAGCTTTCAGCCGCTCTGCTCCCAAACTCTGGAACTCACTCCCACCTGACATCCGAAACATTGACTCCTTCCCTCAGTTCAAATCCTCTCTCAAAACCCACCTTTTCAAGATTGCATTCTCACTGTAGTTGCCATGCTGTTTTTACTTGCACTTTTAATTTTAATTGTCTTGTTATTTGTTTGCTCCTGTTTTAAATTGTAAAGCGTCCTTGAGTGACATGAAAGGCGCTGTGAAATAAAATAAAAAATGTATTGTCATAACCTTTTTGAGTGAAAATTATTAATAAATATATATTCAATATTTGGTCATTTGTTTTGGTTAAAAACCACTTCAGGCATTTGTTTGAGAGGGTGACGATATGTATATATATATATATATATATAAATATCTGCTGGTACCGTAGATGACGTCCTGCTGCTTGATGAGATCTTTGTGAAGCGTCTGCAGGAACTTTGGTTCCACAGCACGACTCCAACTGTCGGCCTGAACACAGCTGCCCTCCACCTGCAGCTCCTCCAGCAGGGGGCTCCACCAGAATTCACCTGCAAACAACACACATGTCACCGACACACACAGGTCCCTCTGTTTCCCACAATGCACCTTGATGAATAGAGTCCAGCCGACCCGTCGTTTAAATGTTAATACGATTCCAACGTCATCCTGCGACAGTCACGTGATGAGCCATGACAATGAGTACTGTCCTGATGAGCTCACTTTATAGTTTTTCTATTTAAAAGTGACTCTGTACGAGCCAATCAGCTGCAGGCTTCACACAGACACATGTGACCAGGAGAGAGGTCGACTGACCTTCGTCCGTTAGAGACTCCATCGACAGAGTTCTGCTCCTGAAGTTTAAAGACTCGGTCGACTGAGAGAGAATCTTCCTGAGACCTGTGGATTCCTCCAGACCCCTGAGAGACAGACAGGTGAGAGAGAGAGACAGGTCAGAGAGAGAGAGACAGACAGGTGAGAGAGAGAGAGAGAGAGACAGGTGAGAGAGAGAGAGAGAGGGGAGACAGGTAGGTCAGAGAGAGAGAGAGGTGAGAGAGACAGACAGGTGAGAGAGAGAGAGACAGGTCAGAGAGACAGACAGGTGAGAGAGAGAGAGAGAGAGAGAGCGAGAGAGAGAGAGAGCGAGAGAGCGAGAGAGAGAGAGAGAGAGAGAGAGGGGAGACAGGTAGGTCAGAGAGAGAGAGGTGAGAGAGACAGACAGGTGAGAGAGAGAGACAGAGAGAGAGAGAGAGAGAGAGAGAGACTGATTTTGAGAGATTTGTATTTGTTGTTTCACAGGAAGCATTTTGATAACACCATTACAATAAAAGAATCATGAATTAAAAAAGCCCTAACCCTAACCCTGCGATGTTGTTGGTGGAGACGCTCTTAGCGAGTGAGAGTCCAGAGCGAACCCGTCGGGATCCGAGCAGCGACTGACGCAGACTCTCAGACGGATAGATGGCCGAGCTCGGACGCTCCTTCATCATCGGAGCTGAGGATGAAGAGAAGAAGAAATAAAGCTTGTTCTTCTTTCCCATGATGCAACGGGTCTGCCACTGTGTCAGACAGACAGACAGACAGACAGACAGACAGACAGACAGACAGACAGACAGACAGACAGACAGACAGACAGGCAGACAGACAGACAGACAGACAGACAGACAGACAGACAGACAGACAGACAGACAGACAGACAGACAGACAGACAGAGAGACAGACAGACAGACAGACAGACAGACAGACAGACAGACAGACAGACAGACAGACAGACAGACAGACAGACAGACAGACAGACAGACAGACAGACAGACAGACAGACAGACAGACAGACAGACAGACAGACAGACAGACAGGCAGACAGACAGGCTGACAGGCTGACAGGCTGACAGGCTGACAGACAGACAGACAGACAGACAGACAGACAGACAGACAGACAGACAGACAGACAGACAGACAGACAGACAGACAGACAGACAGACAGACAGACAGACAGACAGACAGACAGACAGACAGACAGACAGACAGACAGACTCACTTTTGTTCCGGAGGGCGACGCTCTGCAGAGCTGAACTGTTCCTGACCATCGACAGCTTCTGTTGCTGTGAGAGAGACAGACAGGTGCCCGAAGAAGGCAGACAGGTCATCAGTGAAGTCAGACAGACAGACAGGTGATCAGAGAGGACGGACAGACAGACAGGTGATCACAGAAGACAGACAGGTCATCAGTGAAGTCAGAGAAGACAGACAGGTGATCAGAGAAGACAGACAGACAGACAGGTCATCAGTGAAGACAGACAGGTCATCAGAGACGGTAGACAGGTGATCAGAGAAGACAGACAGGTCATCAGAGAAGACAGACAGGTCATCAGAGAAGACAGACAGGTAGACAGGTGATCACTGAAGACAGACAGGTCATCAGAGAGGACAGACAGGTCATCAGAGAAGGTAGACAGTCAGACAGGTGATCACTGAAGACAGACAGGTCATCAGAGAGGACAGACAGGTCATATGAGACGGTAGACAGTCAGACAGGTGATCACTGAAGACAGACAGGTCATCAGTGAAGACAGACAGGTCCTCAGAAAAGACAGACAGGTCATCAGAGAAGCCAGACAGGTCATCAGAGAAGACAGACAGACAGACAGGTCATCAGAGAAGACAGACAGACAGGTGATCAGAGAAGACAGATAGACAGACAGGTCATCAGAGAATGTAGACAGGTGATCAGAGAAGACAGACAGGTCATCAGAGAAGGTAGACAGCCAGACAGGTGATCACTGAAGACAGACAGGTCATCAGAGAGGACAGACAGGTCATCAGAGAGGACAGACAGGTCATCAGACAGGTCTCACCTTCTGCTTCATCTTGGCACAGTTGGCCAAACTGTCTCTGCAGCGGTTGTGAATGGTGACGTTGCAGGCTGAGAGACAGACGGGTGGAGACAGAGACACTTTGAATATTAAAACCACAGATGTTTATTCATATGAAAGATTTATTTATATATAATCAACCTGTAGATTCACTTAAAATATCAACATTTAGAAAATATTCATGTTTATACATGAAGAGAGGTTTGAATATTTACATGTATGTTGTATATGTTTTACATGTATGTTGTGTATGTTTTACATGTATGTTGTGTATGGTATACAGGTATGTTGTGTATGTTTTACATGTTTGTTGTGTATGGTATACAGGTATGTTATGTATGTTTTACATGTATGTTGTGTATGTTTGTTGTGTAGGTTTTACATGTTTGTTGTGTATGTTTTACATGTATGTTTTACATGTATGTTTTACATGTATGTTGTGTATGTTTTACATGTATGTTGTGTATGTTGTACATGTTTGTTGTGTAGGTTTTACATGTATGTTGTGTATGTTATACAGGTATGTTTTACATATATGTTGTGTATGTTTGTTGTGTAGGTTGTACATGTATGTTGTGTATGTTTTACATGTATGTTTTACATGTATGTTGTGTATGTTTGACACGTATGTTGTGTAGGTTTTACATGTATGTTTTACATGTATGCTGTATATGTTTTACATGTATGCTGTGTAAGTTTTACATGTATGCTGTATATGTTTTACATGTATGCTGTGTAAGTTTTACATGTATGCTGTGTATGTTTGACACGTATGTTGTGTATCTTTTACATGTAAGTTGTACACGTATGTTGTGTATGTTTTACATGTATGTTGTGTATGTTGTACATGTTTGTTGTGTAGGTTTTACATGTATGTTTTACATGTATGTTGTGTATGTTTTACATGTATGTTGTGTATGTTGTCCATGTTTGTTGTGTAGGTTTTACATGTATGTTGTGTATGTTATACAGGTATGTTTTACATATATGTTGTGTATGTTTGTTGTGTAGGTTGTACATGTATGTTGTGTATGTTTTACATGTAAGTTGTACACGTATGTTGTGTATGTTATACATGTTTGTTTTACATGTTTGTTGTGTATGTTTTACATGTATGTTTTACATGTATGTTGTGTATGTTATACATGTATGTTGTGTATGTTTTACATGTATGTTTTACATGTTTGTTGTGTATGTTTTACATGTATGTTGTGTATGTTATACATGTATGTTGTGTATGTTTTACATGTATGTTTTACATGTATGTTGTGTATGTTTTACATGTATGTTATACATGTATGTTGTGTATGTTTTACATGTATGTTTTACATGTATGTTGTGTATGTTATACATGTATGCTGTGTATGTTTGACACGTATGTTGTGTATGTTTTACATGTATGTTTGACACGTATGTTGTGTATCTTTTACATGTAGGTTGTACACGTATGTTGTGTAGGTTGTACACGTATGTTGTGGGCCGTTACCTGGACAGCTGAGCGCCTCCTTGGCGGTGATGCTCCTGCTGCAGGAGGAGCAGAGCGTGGTGGAGGACACGGTCAGAGACGTGAACAGATGACCGTTGCTGGACCGGGCCTCTCTCTCCCTCGCCTCCTTCTCTCGCCCCTTCAGACGCTCCTTCTCCTTATTCTGATCAAACACAATCAATCCATCAGGTTCACACACCAGCCAATCAGAGCTCAACCACAGACTGACTCACTGAAAGGATTATAATCGATACATAAATGGTTGACATCTAATTTAGTCATCGATTACTCGGGTCAGTTGTAATTCATTCGTTTGATCATTAACTGCAAACTGTGTAAAGCTGATTTCACATGAAACAGCAGCATCATGAAGAGAAAACATGTTGGAACATTATCCTCCTCCTCCTCTTCTTCATCCTCCTCTTCTTCTCTCAGTTTACTGGAGGATCATGAACAGTTTTAAGGTTCATAACTCAGTGAGGCTGCGGTTTCATGTGAAATCAGCAAAACACAAGTTTTGTTTGAGACTTTAATGAAATGACAGACAGACAGACAGACAGACAGACAGACAGACAGACAGACAGACAGACAGACAGACAGACAGACAGACAGACAGACAGACAGACAGACAGACAGACAGACAGACAGACAGACAGACAGACAGACAGACAGACAGACAGACAGACAGACAGACAGACAGACAGACAGACAGACAGACAGACAGACAGACAGACAGACAGACAGACAGACAGGTAGTTACAGACAGACAGAGAGACAGACAGACAGACACACAGACAGACAGACAGACAGACAGACAGACAGACAGACAGACAGACAGACAGACAGACAGACAGACAGACAGACACTGAAACTAGTAGCTAGTTTTCTAATTAAAAAGGTAAAAGAGACCAAACAATCAGTACAGTTTGTGTGTGTGTGTGTGTGTGTGTGTGTGTGTGTGTGTGTGTGTGTGTGTGTGTGTGTGTGTGTGTGTGTGTGTGTGTGTGTGTGTGTACAGCACTACAACTCCCAGGGTGATCATGGGACATCATCAGACGTGTAAGTGAAACGACAGAAAACAGTTTATTCATTAGAACGACAAATAAATACTGATCAGCTGATCAATCAATAAATAAAGAGCTCAGTGATGGAGGGAAAGAAAGAGAGCTCTGTCTGGGGGAGGTCATGAGACAGAGAGAGAGAGAGAGAGAGGAGAGGAGAGAGAGAGAGAGGAGAGAAAGGGTGAGAGGGAGAGAGAGAGAGGAGAGAGAGAGAGAGAGAGAGAGAGAGAGAGAGAGAGAGAGAGAGAGAGAGAGAAAGAGAGACAGAGAGAGAGGAGAGAGAGAGAGAGAGAGAGAGAGAGAGAGAGAGAGAGAGAGAGAGAGAGAGAGAGAGAGAGAGAGAAAGAGAGAGGAGAGGAGAGGAGAGAGAAAGATAGAGGAGAGGAGAGAGAGAGAGAGAAGAGAGAGAGGAGACAGAGGGAGAGAAAGAGAGAGAGAGAGGGAGAGAGAGAGAGAGAGGGACAGAGGAGAGAGAGAGAGAGGGACCGAGGAGAGAGAGAGAGGGAGAGAAAGGAGAGAGGGAGATAGGAGAGAGAGAGAGAGAGAGAGAGAGGGAGATAGGAGAGAGGGAGATAGGAGAGAGCAGAGAGAGGAGAGGAGAGGAGAGAGAGAGAGAGAGGGGAGAGAGAGACAGAGAGAGAGAGATGTGATTCTGTTGCTCCTCAGTGCCCCCCCCCCCTGTCTCTAGGTGTGAGGACACTTGAACCCTGACCCTCATCTGACCCACTTTGCATGTTTCTTTCCACAGGTCAAAGGTCAAAGAGGACAGAAGATGGAGTGAGGACATCTCTCACACTTCCTGTTTCTCACTTCTTCTACAGGAAGTCTGTTTGTCCACGGAGGTTCCTGTCCCAGCCTCCGTGTCCTCCACAAACATCTACAAACATCTCTCTGTTCTTCAGCTCCACGTCTGAGACGTCCCCTTAATTACACCCCCTCGACCCCCCCCCCCTTAAGATGTCCCCTAATCCTTAATCACACACCCCCCACCCCAGGCTTTATCAGGAACTGTCCTCTCTGTTGATACTAACTCCTTACCTTAACCAGTCCCTTACCTGAACCAGTCCCTTACCTGAACCAGTCCCTAACCTTAACCAGTCCCTAACCTTAACCAGTCCCTTACCTTAACCAGTCCCTTAACCAGTCCCTTACCTGAACCAGTCCCTAACCTGAACCAGTCCCTAACCTTAACCAGTCCCTTACCTTAACCAGTCCCTTAACCAGTCCCTTACCTGAACCAGTCCCTAACCTTAACCAGTCCCTAACCTTAACCAGTCCCTTACCTTAACCAGTCCCTGAACCAGTCCCTAACCTTAACCAGTCCCTTACCTTAACCAGTCCCTTAACCAGTCCCTTACCTGAACCAGTCCCTAACCTTAACCAGTCCCTAACCTTAACCAGTCCCTTACCTTAACCAGTCCCTGAACCAGTCCCTAACCTTAACCAGTCCCTTACCTTAACCAGTCCCTAACCATAACCAGTCCCTAACCATAACCAGTCCCTAACCTTGACAATTCCCTAACCTTAACCAGTCCCTAACCTTAACCAGTCCCTTAACTTAACCAGTCCCTAACCTTGACAATTCCCTTACCTTAACCAGTCCCTGACCTTAACCCACTGCCCCCCCCCCCCTCAGTGTGATGGTCCTCAGAAGTATAGAAAGACGTGCACGCACACACAGACGCGCGCACGCGCACGGCTCCCCTCCCCCCTCGTTTCCTCCTGCAGGACAAAGCGGCCACGCTGCTGTTAACGGACACACACCGAAACACACGAACACACACGGAAACATAAAAACACAAAAACAGATACACACTGAAACACAGACACACACACTGAAACACACACAGACACACAACTCGCACACATTTAAATCATCGAAGCTTCTAAACTGAGAAAAAAGTCGTTTCCCGTTTCTGTTCAACTTCAGCGTCTCACACACACACACTCTCACACACACACACACACACACACTCTCTCACACACACTCAGACAGACACACACCGATGATCCTCCCCTCGCGGATCGATCGGAACCATCGATCACATCTGTCTAACGGAACAGAGGTTTTCTGAGACGTGAGACAAAGAGAGACAGACGGAAAGTGACGCGTCCCCCCCCCTCGGTGTGTGACCGGTGTGTGATCAGTGTGTGTGTGTGTGTGTGATCGGTGTTGTGTGTGTGTGTGTGTGTGTGTGTCCTTGTCGTGTGGACGCACCTTCAGGTTGATTTCCTTCATCCTGTCCTGTCTCCTACTCTCCAGCAGCCGGGACATCCCCGCCCTGAAACCCAGCGCCCCTCGGCGGTTCGCTCCCCGCCCGCCCGGACGCACTGAAGATCGTTCCGAACCCGAACCCTAACCCCGCGCTGGTCCGAGGATCCGTTCGGTTCTGGTCCTGGAGCGGTCTGGTTCCAGGGGGCGGGGCCACGTTCTGACTGACAGCGCTTCTCTCTACTTCTGACCAATCACAGCTCGGCCCGCCGCTGCCGCTCTCAGCCAATCCCCTCCCCGTTCGCCTCTCACGCCCCGCCCACAAGCATCTGTCGGGGAGGGCTTGTTTGATACAACGGCGCGCGGACGTTTCGGATGTTGGGTGGAGTCAGTCTCTATGACAACGTGTCAATGTACACCATTCGCTTTACAACCAATCAGAGAGCAGCAAGTGGTCACATGACACCGGAGCCGAGGAGCACCGCCCGCCCCGCGGATTGCTGCTGGACGCTGGTGTTTATATAAAGCGAACCCGCGAGTTTCTGAGTGGAAACACAAAGACACACCAGACAACATAAAGTACACAAATACTGCGTTACACAAATACTGCGTCAAACAAATACTGTGTAACACGAATACTGTGTAACCCAAATACTGCATTATTCAACTAAAGCGTAACACAACTACAGCATTAATGAAATACTGTGTAACTTAAATACTGCGGTACTGTGTATGTAGTGGGCTACTGTGCCTAGCCCTGTACCCTTGTACTGTGTGTACTACTGTGAGTAGAACTGTGTAGAGTACTATGTGTACTACTATCTGTACTATCCTACCCCAACCCTAGAGACAGACGGCTTTTTATATTTTTCAACAAAAACTTTATTTAATTGTATTTAATGATATTTTCATAACAACACATTCAATTCTTTCATGTTTCCCTGACACAAAAAAGAGGAACTCACTGTTTTTTCTTCTTTTATAAAAATAGACAACTTGGCCACGCCCTCCACTAAATGAAGCAGCTGCCACGAACGAGAACGTTTACAATCAAACTTCCTGATAAAAGATCCGATTGGTCATCGGTTCTTCACTTCGTGAGAAGGTTTCTGATCCATCACAGAACCACTGGAGACCAGCTGACCTCGTATCTAATGTTCCTCTCCACACTGGTTCCAGTTCACCACTCAGTTTCATTTTCTTTCTGGATTTTACACAATACTTGTGTAGTGTTTTTCCAGTTTACATGTAGAAATGTGAAACCTGGAGTACTGGTCCTGTGAGTCCTTCACAGTCCTCTTCTAGATCACTGCTACATTCTGTTACTGCTCTATCGTTTGCAGATCCAGAACCACATCGTGAACCAGAGGTCCAGATCCCGGTGGTGGATCCAGATCCCGATGGTGGATCCAGATCCCGGTGGCGGATCCTGATCCTGGTGGTGGATCCTGATCCCGGTGGTGGGTCCAGATCCCGGTGGTGGATCCTGATCCAGATCCTGGTGGTGGATCCTGATCCTGGTTGTTGATCTAGATCCTGGTGTCAGCTGATCAAGGACTAGATTAGATCAGATTCAACTTTATTGTCATTGCACAGTACAAGTTCTTATACAATGAAATGCAGTTGAGCATCTAACCAGAAGAGCAAAAAAGGCGGTAAAAGTTCAGAGTATTGTGCATATTAAAGTGAAAAATGTAAATAAATAAGATCTGTACAGTAAGAAATATATATGGAATATTACAGTATTAACAGGAATTGTAAGATTTAAGGACGATGTATACACTATGAGCAGGATAAAAATATCAATAAGGGATTATGATCACAACCAGACTTCTGGACACACAACATGTCTCCTCACATCTTCACCATCAGGAACTCCTCAGTTCATCTGCTCCTTCATCTCCATCAGACTTCATTTATAAACACTTTAAACATGAAGTTACAAACTGGTTCTTCTCATGAAGGGAATCCTGTTGTTGTTGTGTTGTTGTGTTGTTGTGTTGTTGTGTTGTTGTGTTGTTGTGTTGATGTGTTCAGTTCCATCAGCATGTGTGTGTCCTGGGAGAGGATCCTCACATGGGACTGAGCTTTATTCACTGATCACTAAGTTTCTGTTTGACTCTCGTTGAGTTAAGAACAGGAAGTTGATCCTCGTTATGAGACAAACTGGGATTTGTGAATATGGGCTATACTAATAAAATGAGATTGACAACATTCCTGCAGCAATTCCAGTTATCAGTTAGTGTTTTAATTCACAAGTTCAGAATGTCCCTGGTGTAATATTCAACCCAGCATCTACTATGTGCCTCATTTTAAAACACCATAAATCACTGATTCTACCAGAAGAGGGAAGCTCCAGACGTGTCCATTATTTAATGAGTTCCATGTTTTAAAAAGTGCCTGGTGCATCCACTCTTACATTTCCAGTGATCGACAGAAACAGAGTTTCTTCAAATACAGTTTTTCTTAAAATGATACTTTCTCCCTCGCACGTCATGTGCCTGGTAACTGAACAAACTTCTGGAGAAAAGCTCTAAAGTTAAACCATGTCCACCTTCCTCTTTCACTCTGAGCCCTGCAACAGATGCAGTACCTCCAACACGCCTGTAGGGGGCTCTATGTGCTAACCTGTGACAAAGTGGAAGAAACCAAGTGATTTGTGATCAGAGCTCTTCTCCCTCTGAACGACATGTGGTCCAGTCCTTTCCATTCTGCATTTACAAGATATTCATGTTAGTGACATAAATTCATCATATAAACATAAAAATTCAGGCAAAGATAATTTTCTCTGATTATCTGATGAAGTTGTCATAAACAGAAATACATCCTTCCTGTAGCCATTTCAAAGTAAAAGCGTTTCACTTTGTGAATCCATTCATTTGGTCTAACTTTGTTTGTTTGTTTGTTCTCGACAGACCGGAAGTTTGAGTTGTTCATACGTTCGAGTCCCGACACTTCGTTCAGCTCCTGACTTGTGAACTGAAGTGGTGACCTCAGCTTTAAGAGAACTTTCCCTTTAACTCACCTGACGCGACCACACCTGAGCTTCACTTCCGGACTGTGTGACAACAAAAACAACCGGAGAAGAAGAAGAAGGAGAAGAAGTAGGAGAAGAAGAAGGAGAAGAAGAAGAAGAAGAAGGAGAAGTAGAAGGAGGAAGAGGAGGAAGATCATCTCCTTGGTCAGTGTGTGTGACCTTTGACCTGTCGATCAGTTTGAATCCAGGTCAGTCTCATTCCACCTCTGTTAGCATGTTAGCTTGTTAGCACGGAGCTAATGTCCGTCTTCCATCGAGGTGAAGTGATTTCTGATCATTTACACACGCGTGGTCATTGATAATGACGTCATACTCGGTTCGAGACCGTGCTGGTTCGATTGTTGTTGTTTATGTTTTATCTGAATCACGTCATGGCCCCCATGTTACGGTCGGTGACGTCATATGTAGCAGCCGGACCTTCAGTCACGTGAGCAGGGTACTCTGAAGTGAGTTCTGAAGTGAGATCAGATCCAGGATCAGGTCCAGGATCAGATCCAGGATCAGGTCCAGGATCAGGTCCAGGATCAGGTCCAGGATCAGGTCCAGGATCAGATCCAGGATCAGGTCCAGGATCAGGTATCTGGCTGCACCAATCTGAGGATCAAACTGATGTTTTTTGTAATTTCAACTTGATTGGTTTGATGGAAATTTATTCATATTTTGTACCAAAATACAAAATTCAAAAATACTAAAGCGTTTAGTATTTTTGTAGTTTACAAAAACTGTAAAACACTTTGTGTGAGAGAGAAGCTGCACGAAGCCTCTGATCAGTGTCGAGTCACTTGTTGGTTTGTCGGATCAGAACTTTGAGGTTCAGGAAACTCAAGAGAAGAAGAAGCACAACGTGAGAACATTTCCTGTTTCCTGTCTGTTTCAAAGCTTTGAGATTTAATGTTTGTTTTATTATCCGAGGCTAAATCTTTTGACGCAGTGTTCTAGCTCATTATTCAACCTGAGCAACATTAGCAGCCTCCCAGTTCATCTCCAGTTGGGACTGAACTCTGCAGATCCTCAGGATCTTCTCCAGAGGAGCTGCATGTGTCGATGACACTTCTAGTTACCATGGTGATTTATCCCAAGTGAAGATGTTTGTAGGAATGAAAGATCTGATTCAACCTGTCGTTCACCTGATAACCTTCAGAGTTCAGGCCCGAGTTCTGCAGGTGTCCATAAACAGACATGATCATTTAATATCAGTCAATCAAATCCAAAAAGTAAAAACATATTTGCATCGATGAACTGTCCAAACAGGAAACAGGACAGAAGACAGACGATGAGAAGACACACTGAGGGAGAGGACAAGGTGGTGACATCATCACTGACGGAGTCCAGCACGCTGCCGTGGCCTGGGGACAGACAGACAGAGGGACAGACAGAGGGACAGACAGAGGGACAGACGGGTGGTAAGATGGGTGGAGGACAGACAGGTAAAGGGGACAGGATGAGTGTGAGGTCGAGCGAGGAGACGAGTTGGACAGAAAGTGACAGAGTGTTGATGGCAGATGGGGGTAGGGGGGGGGGGACCGGATCGGTGGGAGAGTGGGAGGGGTTGACGACAGACCTGGACAAGAAGGCGGAGCCTACAGAGAATCATCTTCCAGAAAAAGCTGCTCAGGTGTTTAGTCCTGCAGTGACCGTCCTCCCCTCCACGTCCTCACCCAGACAGAGTGAGGCATTCTGGGACATGGAGTCAGAGAGGAGTCCCTTCCTGGGTCCCGGAGGAGCGTCCCAGGACTACAACCAACATGGCTGCCAGTACGAGTGGACCAAAGACACGTCCCCTGCCAGATGTGAGTAAACCGTTTCCTCGCCTGTCTCACCTCCTCTCCCCTTCACCTTTAACCTGTCTGTCTCTCAGGTGGGCGGGGCTGTCCCAGCAGAGACATCCTGAAGGTGGGCGGAGCCTTGGTGATCTCAGCGCTCTTTTTCCCCTTCCTGGTGTGGGGGGGATTTGTGTTCCTGCCGTTTGACGCGCCCTTGCTGGATGGCGCCCCCTTGAGGCTCATCTACACACTTCGCTGCTCCGTGTTTGCTGCCACGCCCATCGTCCTCGGTGAGTCCAACGGACGCCATCTGTCAGTGGGCGTCTCCGTACCGTCCGTCCCTCACCCGTCTGTCTCTCACCCGTCTGTCTCTCACCCGTCTGTCTCTCACCCGTCTGTCTCTCACCCGTCTGTCTCTCACCCGTCTGTCTCAGGTTGGCTGGTCCTGGGCGTCACTCGGCTCCGCTCGGGCGTGTTGCGGCCTCTGTTTGATGATGAGATGAAGGGGGCGGAGCTTTATGATGTCACCATCCACCACCGCTTCGTCTCTGACTCCACCTCCTTGTTCCTGATCTACTTCCTGCAGCTGGTCGTCATGGCGATGTACCTGGATCAAGAACACCTGAAGCTCGTCCCCCTGCTGACGGTGGTCTTTGCCTTTGGACGGTGAGTCATGTGACCTGTTTGTAAACATCCAGAGGAGCGTTTGATTCACGTCTCCGGCGGAGTTCACCCGGTTCTACTCATGTGCGTTTGATTTGTGTCTCAGGCTGATTTACTGGGCGGCGGCGGCGTGCGGCAGCAGCGTTCGAGGTTTCGGTTTCGGCCTCTCCTTCCTGCCGAGTCTGGTCATGATGGTCGCCAACATCTACTTCATCTTCATGGTGGAGGCGGGCGGTTCCATCTTCAGCGTCCCGCCTCCTCCACAGACGCTGGCTCCGCCCTCCGGCAGGCAGAGGTTCTGGGGATGATCCACAACTTTCCTGTTTGTAATCGTTTGGTTTTGTAACTTGATTTTTTTTATCATCTGAAACAAAAAGTTGTTTCTAAACCCCGCCTTCTTCATGTATAGCCACACCTCCCTGATGTTTGGACTCTTCTTCTGAAATCTTTTATGATCCTTAAAGATGTTTTTCAAGTTTCATAATAAAAGAATAACACACATCACTTCCTGATTCTGTTTAAAGAGACAATGAGTGTTCACACAACGTTTGTGATCTGAGGTGGTCTGTGAGGACTGAAGTGGTCTGATGTGATCTGAAGTGGTCTGTGAGGTCTGAGGTGGTCTCAGCTGGTCTGTGAGGTCTGATGTGGTCTGTGAGGTCTGAAGTGGTCTCAGGTGGTCTGTGAGGACTGAAGTGGTCTGTGAGGTCTGAAGTGGTCTCAGCTGGTCTGTGAGGTCTGAGGTGGTCTGAGAGGTCTGAAGTGGTCTCAGGTGGTCTGTGAGGTCTGAGGTGGTCTGTGAGGACTGAGGTGGTCTGTGAGGTCTGAAGTGGTCTGATGTGATCTGAAGTGGTCTGAGAGGTCTGAAGTGGTCTCAGGTGGTCTGTGAGGTCTGAAGTGGTCTCAGGTGGTCTGTGAGGTCTGAAGTGGTCTCAGGTGATCTGAGGTGGTCTGAAGTGGTCTGTGAGGTCTGAAGTGGTCTCAGCTGGTCTGTGAGGTCTGAGGTGGTCTGTGAGGTCTGAAGTGGTCTCAGCTGGTCTGTGAGGTCTGAAGTGGTCTCAGCTGGTCTGTGAGGTCTGAGTTGGTCTGTGAGGACTGAGGTGGTCTGTGAGGTCTGAAGTGGTCTCAGCTGGTCTGTGAGGTCTGAAGTGGTCTGAGAGGTCTGAAGTGGTCTCAGGTGATCTGAAGTGGTCTGTGAGGTCTGATGTGGTCTCAGGTGGTCTGTGAGGTCTGAAATGGTCTCAGCTGGTCTGAGGTGGTCTGAAGTGGTCTGTGAGGTCTGATGTGGTCTTAGGTGGTCTGTGAGGTCTGAAGTGGTCTCAGCTGGTCTGAGAGGTCTGATGTGGTCTGTGAGGTCTGAAGTGGTCTCAGGTGGTCTGTGAGGACTGAAGTGGTCTGTGAGGTCTGAGGTGGTCTGAAGTGGTCTCAGGTGGTCTGTGAGGACTGAAGTGGTCTGTGAGGTCTGAGGTGGTCTGAAGTGGTCTGAAGTGGTCTCAGGTGGTCTGAAGTGGTCTGAGAGGTCTGAAGTGGTCTGTGAGGTCTGAAGTGGTCTGTGAGGTCTGAAGTGGTCTCAGGTGGTCTGAGAGGTCTGACGTGGTCTGTGAGGTCTGAAGTGGTCTCAGGTGGTCTGTGAGGACTGAAGTGGTCTGTGAGATCTGATCCAGATTGAAACAGTTTTATTGTAAAAACATACATTAAATAATCTTGAGGTTTGATATTTACACATTTTACAGGGTCGTTTAACACAACTGAACCTTTTCACAATAAAGGTCTTCATATACAACTGGAGCTGGTTGGCTGCTGTGTCTCTTCTGGTTGGTTCAAATCAGTCCTCCTCATTGGCTGCCGTCTCAGTGGGCGGAGCCTCGTCCTCGGAGCTGGTCTGACGAGCCGCCGTCCGAAACAAATGCATCAAATCACGAAACCTTCGAGACACCTGGAGAAACGTGGGACGGTTACTGACGCCGGGTTCAAACCTCACCGACCAATCACAGCAGAGAGAAGGAGCCGCCAATCACCTCGCTGGGAGTCTTGTTGCCGAGCAGAGTAGAGACGGACTGGAACGTGTTCTGATTGGCTCCTTCCTGCTGACACGTGGTCAGGATGACTCGGTCCGCCTCCCTGAGAAACAACAAGAAGTTTAGACCCTGTGCTCCTCCTCCTCCTGATGGAGAGACGAAGGAGGAAGAGGAGGAGCAGGGGGGGGGTCAGTACCTGGTCCACAGAATCACTTTCTCTCCACTTGCACTCAGAGAAATGTTCTTTGCACAGACGGGGAGATCAGGAGGAGCAGAGGAGGGAGAGGTGGCAGAAGAGGAGGTGATGGAGGAGGAGATGATGGAGGAAGAGGAGGAGATGGAGGAGGAGATGATGGAGGAAGAGGAGGAGATGGAGGAGGTGCAGACAGAAGGAGAGGAGGAGGTAACTGATGTAGAAGTGAAGATGGAGGAGGACACAGAAGAAGTGATAGTTGAGGAGGTGACAGAGGGAGAGAGCGCCTCCTCTCTTCTGCTCCTCGTCACTGCAGGACTCTGCTCTTTATTCTTCTTCTCATCTTCATTGTCCTCCTCATCGTCCAGCTCCTCCTCCTCCTTCTCATCAGTCAGACGGAATGAGCCTTCCCATGATGCACTGCTCCGATCTGATTATATACAGACACACACACACTGGTTTTGTTAATGACACCACACCTGAGTGTGTACAGGTGTGTGTACAGGTGTGTGTACAGGTGTGTGTACAGGTGTGTGTACAGGTGTGTGTGTTTGTGTGACCTTGAGGTGGACTGTCCTCCACAGACTGCTCCAGATACTTGTCCCCTGATTGGTTGTGGACAGAGGTGATGTCAGAGTAAAGAGGGTCCAGGCTCTTCATGGCTCTGGACACGCCCCCTGAGGTCTGGAGGGACAACAAGCTGGTGAGTTGAGTTTGTCACTGATTCACACCATCATGTTGCCATGGTAACTCGTGTTGAACACACAATGACAACACAAATGACATGTGATGGAAACACAGATGACATTAAACTCAGATCTGGTTCATGAACAGTTTGACATTAAGAACAATCCCAGATGTTTAACCAGATGTTCTTTCTGGATTCAGCAGCTGAACTCTGTCTTTTATTCTGGATGTTTGTTTTCCTCAGATTTTTATTATTCAACGGTTTGATCCTCGGCTCTGCTGTCACTCAAACTGCCCAGGTCTGTGATTGGTCCTATGCAGGAAACCCCGCCCCTTTTCTGTGCACTGTACAGTAGGAAAACCTGAGTTAACTGAGCGAGTGGATACCCAGAGTCATGTGACCACTTAGGTCGCTAACTTGATTGTTAAATTCAGCTGGATTAACAGATCCTGGATGTGTTGAACCAACTTCAAAGTAAAGGACCACGATGACAATGGAGGACGGACCTTGTTGCCATGACAACGAGAGCACCCTTTCCTCGTGTGTCTGCGGATCTTAGTGTGGTGACAGGGCCAGTCTTTATCCAGCCAATCACAGTCCTGGAAACATACAGCGGGTCAGAACACAGTGACTGTGTCAGAGTCATGAATGAAAGCTTTATTGACCTTGTAGTTTTTGTGGGCGGCCATCTTCCTCCTCTGGCGTCGGCTCGTTGCTGGTTGGATTTTATGCCCCTCCTCTTCCTCTTCAAGCTCTGGCAGTGTCACTTCCTCAAAGCCGCTACTGGCTCCGCCTCCTGACACTGGCACAACGGCATCTCCACTGTCCAAACCACACACTCCCTCTTCTGGCCAATGAGCTTCTTCGAACTGTCCGGGACAGGCAGGAGGGGGGCGGAGGTCGTCAAAAAAGACCCAGAATTCTGCTTGCAGATGGGTGTGGCCTTTGAGGAGCGTGACCATCTGAGCTTTCAGCTGAGAACCAAGAGAACCGGGGATTTTACCTCAATACGCAGGGACATAGCTGATCAATAAAGTAAACAACAGCTGATCAATAATATCAGATCAATCAGATCAGTCTCCAGATGGCGGTCGATTACCTCGTGGACGCCGTCCGGACTCAGTTCGGGACTCGTCTGAAGAGCTTTGATGATTTTCTGATAATGTGATGGATTTTCTCCAAAACTAATTTCTAACTGTCGCAGGAAACGCCGGCTGCGGTCGAACGCCTGCTGCTCCTCCCACTGCAGAGACAGATGTGATCAATACCCCAGAGAAAATACATCTGATCAGAGACAGCAGGTGGCGCCCCCTGTGCTCACCAGGCCACACTGCAGCGCCTGCTCGGGTTGCAGGAATGCGGCAAAGTCTCGGAGGAGGTCTATCCGATCTCCCAGGATGCACTGCAGTCTTCTGAACAGCAGCACCACTTCCTGTCCGTCTCCCACCTGCTCAAACTTGTTCAGCAGTGACACGAACTCCTCCACCTGTGCAGGGACGTCCTGCAGCGCCTCACGCACCTGCAGACACAGAGACCCAGGTTAACACGGCTCAGAGCGTCCACGTCGCCCACGGCAACAGTCGTCCTCTCACCCGGTTCAGGTAGCCCTGGGCGAACGCCACGTCTTTGCTCTCCCGCTGCGGGTCGTTGTCCAGGATGTTTTCATCAAACAGCAGCAGCAGCTTGGCCGAGTCTTTGCTGCGACGCTCCTGCCGACGGCTCCTCATGGCGCCGAGCGGCCGCGTGCGACCTGCAGAGACGACAGCTCAGCACAAACACCACCAGACACTCAGAGACACACACAGCAGAATGACCTCTGACCTCGACCTCTTCCAGGACACCTTCCTCCTCCTCTGGGCGTCCCTTCTCTGGACGGCATCTCCTCATCTCCTCCTACCGTACCACTCCTCCCCTCTTCGGACTCCTCCCCCTTAGGCCCCTCCTCCTCCTCCTCTTCCTCCTCCTCCTCTTCCTGAGAGCAGGCCGATGTCGGCGAATGATCCTCTTCCGAGTCTCCGTCCGCACAGAGACGCCGCTCCGCCGCCAGCCAGGTCAGCTGCTTCATGGTCTCCTGAAAGGTCAGAGGTCAGAGATGTCATGTGTCCGAAATCCTTCACTAACCACGACCTCACTGTACAACGACTTCGGGGACTTCACAACAACGACAACGATAACAACCACGTCAGATGATTATTTTAAATATATATTTTAAACTTAGTATTGATACATCATTAAATGTAGGAATAAACTTTATCAGCTCAAATTCACATTTTAAAGGACAGGTCGGGCTGTTCCAATGCATTATGGGACATAAGACGGCTTATATTTTATGGGGGGGGTCAGTCAGTCGGTCAGTCGGTCAGTCATACAGTCAGTCGGTCGGTCAGTCGGTCAGTCATACAGTCAGTCGGTCGGTCAGTCGGTCAGTCAGTCAGTCAGTCGGTCGGTCGGTCGGTCGGTCAGTCAGTCAGTCAGTCGGTCGGTCAGTCAGTCAGTCAGTCAGTCAGTCAGTCGGTCGGTCGGTCGGTCGGTCGGTCGGTCGGTCGGTCGGTCGGTCGGTCAGTCAGTCAGTCAGTCAGTCGGTCAGTCAGTCGGTCAGTCATACAGTCAGTCAGTCGGTCAGTCAGTCAGTCAGTCAGTCGGTCGGTCGGTCGGTCGGTCGGTCGGTCGGTCATACAGTCAGTCGGTCGGTCAGTCGGTCAGTCGGTCAGTCAGTCGGTCAGTCATACAGTCAGTCGGTCGGTCAGTCGGTCAGTCAGTCAGTCAGTCAGTCGGTCGGTCGGTCGGTCGGTCGGTCGGTCGGTCGGTCATACAGTCAGTCGGTCGGTCAGTCGGTCAGTCAGTCGGTCGGTCGGTCGGTCGGTCGGTCGGTCTGTCGGTCGGTCGGTCGGTCATACAGTCAGTCAGTCGGTCGGTCAGTCGGTCAGTCAGTCGGTCGGTCGGTCGGTCGGTCGGTCAGTCGGTCAGTCGGTCAGTCGGTCAGTCGGTCAGTTGGTCATACAGTCAGTCAGTCGTTCGGTCAGTTGGTCATACAGTCAGTCAGTCAGTTGGTCGGTCAGTCGGTCAGTCGGTCAGTCGGTCAGTTGGTCAGTCGGTCATACAGTCAGTCAGTCAGTCAGTCAGTCGGTCAGTTGGTCATACAGTCAGTCGGTCGGTCGGTCGGTCGGTCGGTCGGTCGGTCGGTCGGTCGGTCGGTCGGTCGGTCGGTCGTTCGTCGGTCGGTCGGTCGGTCGGTCGGCTGAAGGAACCTCACAGTCCTCGAACAGAACAGGAAATAGAACCTTGACATTAGAGGCGAACTCCCATCATGCACCCTGCTTCTGTTTACCTGCAGCTCTGGAACAGACAGCACCGACTCCTCCGATGCTGATGACATCACTTCCTCCTCGTCTTCATCCTGTGTGAGGTCATCAAAGTCCTCCTCCTCTTCTTCTTCCTCCTCCTCTTCCTCCTCCTCATCACCCTGTTGGTCCTGGTCTTCATCCTTCTCCTTTTCTCCCTCCTCCTCGTCCCTCTCTGCCCCCCCGTCCTCCTGCTCTCCCTCCTCTCCCTCCTGTCTCTGCTCCTCCCCACCTCCACTGCCTGGTTCCTCTCCTCCTCCTCCTCCTTGTCCCTCTTCCTCCTCTCCACCAGTCTTCTCTTCTTCACTCAAACTGACCACTCCCACCATTATCAAATCCTCCTCCTCCTCCCCCTGACCCTCCTCCTCCCCTGGGGGGGGTGGGCTGGTAGAGTTCTGCTTCACCTCTGCAAGGTGCTGTTGCCCAGATGCATGTTGGGAGGAGGTGGTGGGCGGAGCCGGCTCCGTCATCACCACCTCCAGGAGGAGGCAGCAAGGCTCTATGGGGGCAGCTGAGCAAGGGATGATGGGATTTGTAGTGGACGGTGAGGGGAGGGGTAGAAGGGGGGGGGCAGTGATCTGGCCAATAGGAAGACAGGACTGCTCCGTACGGACAGGGTGACAGGCGACTTGATGAACAGCAGCCAATGGGGCGGCCCCACTGACCGGAGGCGGAGCCAATAGAAGGGCTCCTGAAACAGGTGAGTCGGAGAGTAACGTGATACCTGGAGGAGAGAGAGACAGGTAGCTGATTGGCTGCACAACTACCTGTCTGTCTGCCCCTCCCTCCGCCTGTCTGTCTGCCGGGGCTTGAGCGAGTGGCAGCAGAAAAGCATTGTGGGCCAGGTTGAAGAGGCGTTTGTGGCGGGGGGGATGGGGGCGGGCGGTCTTGCTGAGGTAATGTGGGTGGAGCCTGAGGGTGCAGGTCGGGGGCAGGGAGGGGGGGTAAGAGCTGGCGCCCAGTCGGGTCTTCTGGATGATCTGTTGACTGTTCTACAGGTGAGAACATCAGAACATCAGAAGGTCAGAAGGTCAGAACATCAGAAGGTCAGAACATCAGAAGGTCAGAACATCCGAAGGTCAGAACATCAGAAGGTCAGAACATCAGAAGGTCAGAACATCAGAAGGTCAGAAAATCAGAAGGTCAGAAGACCAGAAGGTCAGAAGATCAGAAGATCAGAAGATCAGAAGGTCAGAACATCAGAACGTCAGAAGGTCAGAACATCAGAACATAAGAAGGTCAGAAGGTCAGAACATCAGAAGGTCAGAACATCAGAAGGTCAGAACATCCGAAGGTCAGAACATCAGAAGGTCAGAACATCAGAAGGTCAGAACATCAGAAGGTCAGAACATCAGAAGATCAGAAGGTCAGAACATCAGAAGGTCAGAACATCAGAAGGTCAGAAGGTCAGAACATCAGAAGGTCAGAACATCAGAAGGTCAGAAGGTCAGAACATCAGAAGGTCAGAAGGTCAGAAGGTCAGAAGGTCAGAACGTGACCAGGAAGTTAATTCACACTTTATATTAGCTGGTGATGAGTCTCGCGGACCTTGAGCCAGCTGGGCATGGTGCAGGTGCTCCTGTCCACTGGGGGGCGCTGGTCTCCTGGTTGGACTCTGCTGCACACGTGTGGCAGCGGTGGAACCACGTGATGAGTCATGAACAACTGAAAACACAAGAAGAAGTTCAACGTCACACCTCACAGCTGTTTAGAGACCGTGTGTAGTGATGTCAGTGATGTTACTGTGACATCACAGCGAGATGATGTCACAGTGATGTCACCTTGATGGCGTTGTCCGGCGGTCCTCGGGGTCCGCTCATCTCTTTGAGGCGTTTCTTGAAACTCCATCGGTTCTTACACAGCAGGTAGGAGCTGATCAGCTGATCCACGTCAACGGCGCCCTCGAAGTGCTTCAGCCCCAGAACCACGAGCCTGCACAGATGCATCATGGGAGACATGAGAGTGTGTGAGCATCAGACTCACACATCAGAGTGTTGTGCGCTCGCTGTGTAGTCGTGTTGATGTACCCGTCTTCTCCTGCAGTGTAGATACTCCTCTGGTGCTGGTTGTGGAAGGCCGGGTCCAGGCAGCACACAGGAAGTAGTTCTGGGTAGAGGAAGACGGGTCGTGTGGCGAAGAGCCAGGCGGCGTGGGCGGGCAGCAGCGGGAAAGCGTGACCTGCAACCAGAAGAAGAAGCTGAGACACCGACGGGTCACTTCCCTGACAACACAACCCCTTGGTTCTCCTCCTCACTGTTGGTGGCCGCCGTCATCCTGGGGAGCCAGCGTCCAGAGGCGGGAGGATCTGCAGCCGCCGGACGATGCTCCGCCCGCTGCTCAACCTCCTGCAGGAGCGCCAGCGCCCCCTGGAGGTTACACACTCTGAAACTGCTGGGGAGACAAAGCTCCTCCTGACGTCTGGCAAACTGCTGCAACTCGTTCTGGAGAAGGAGATGAGTGTAGTTATGCTGTTGACAGAATCCCTGATTGGGGGGGGGGCAGTACCAACTAAAATGTCAGATTCATAAGTTTTCGACGCAACTTCTGGTTTAACTCTGTCCTTCAGTTTTCATTCTGTCTGGATTAAAGGTTTAGTTGTATGTGAAATGAACTGAGACACATAAACAAACACAAACAAGTGAAATGATCTTTAGTTCAGTTACAGATTTCATTATTGATTCTGAAGAACATATTTTACTGTATTTATCAATGTGTTATCGTCTGACCTGTATTTCTTATATTTCTTATAATTATTAATAATAATTTCAGTAAAGATGTAATGATTGTGGTTCGTTCTGAGTGTCTCACACATGAGGTGGACTCACCAGGTAACGCTGGGTGATGCAGGCTTCCTGCTTCAGTGCGTCCACGTGATGACTCAGCAGCTGGACCTGGGTCAGCAGCTGGATGTGCTGTGACAAACATCAGGATTCAGAATCATCACAGAAACAGATGTTTACAGTTCCTAACGAGCTTCTCATGTCCTCAGATGATGGACGTGTCTCTGTCCTCATCCTGTTGGATCTTAGTTCAGCTTCTGACATCACAGATCATAGGATTCTGTTACAGAGACTGGAACCACATGGAGTTCCTCAGGGTTCTGTCCCAGGACCGATGCTCTTCACCTAACATCTGCTCCCGTTAGGAAACATCCTCAGGAAGCATCTGGTGCACGTTCACTGTTACGCAGACGACACCCGGCTGTACATTCATCTGGACTCTGATTCTCTGCCCTTTCTCCAGAGGAGGTCCAAGTGAGAGCCTCCGGATTATAGGACTTTGTCTGCCTGACCTCCTCATATGACCCCCCCCCCCGCCTGAATAATGTGGAGGATTTTAGGGGGGGGGTGTTGATCAGTGTGGTTGGGTAATTCACGTACCTGCTGTATCTGCTGCTGCAGCTTGAGTTTCTGGGCGGAGTCCAGGTAGAAGGCGGGGCTAACCAGGCTTGGCAGCACTAAGACGGGTGAGGTGAGGTTGAGTTGTGGGGTGGGTGTGTCCTTCCGACTGGTGTTGTCATGGTGATGGTTGGTGGTGTCCTGCAGCGCCCTCCTCTGCTGCTGAGCTTCATACTGTTTTTTGAACATCTGCCGTCGCTCCGTCAGCAGGTCGGCCAGCGGCGCCTCGAAGCTGAGGACAGAACACTCACGATGTTCTGAAGGTTCTTCATCTATTCTTCACCTGACTCACTGAGAACTAAAGTCTGATCAAAGACCCAACAATGTGCTGAGGTAACAGGTTCTATTAGGACACATCTGTATGTCGCCCCCTGCTGGTCTCTTCTTCACGTGACTGTTTGAAGAAGCAGCAGCAGCCGAGCACATTTCTCTTCCTCCCGACCCAAACAGTAACAGCACGTCTTTGCTGCACCGTCCCTACGGGAGGACGCCACTCTGATTGTATGTTTGGACTGTTCATATACACAACACGACATTTATTCTCAATAAAATCAATAGTAATGATCTATAGTGGGGTGGGGGGGGGGGGTTGTTCAGCCTGGTGGAAACACTGGTTTGCACTGATTGTGTTTCTATAGATGAATGTGTTCATACATAGGAATGTCTTAAAGTCTGAGAACAGAAGTTTCTGCAGTTTACCGTAAAGCCTGAGGGATATTGAATTTAGGAGCAGTCTGTGATGGGGCCTCCTCTTCCTCTGCTGGCTCCGCCCCCTCAGCTCCCGCCTCCTCCTCCTGGAGCTGAAGAGCACGTGAAGTGACGTTATGTTATTTACATTCATTTACTTACAGTATATACTAGAAACATAAATATATTTGTATCTGCAAGTTTATATAAAACAGTTTCAGAAACGTCTTTGTGATTAGTTTCTGGTGGAAATTAGTTTAGTTCCACAGGATAATTTTTTGCTGAAAACCATGAGTGACCAATGCTCCTGAGCGGTAGCACTACATCCTGGTCTTTAAGGAACCATGAAGTGGTCTCACTGTCTCGAAGAGCTCATCCAGCAGCTCGTTGACTTCCCTCTCTGAAGAAGAAGAAGAGTAAGAAGAGTGAACACAGCGCCCCTTAGTGGTGATTCATACACTTCAACAATTCAAATCCAAAGAGTCAACATGTCGTCGACAGGACTGATCTGAGAGTTAGACAGGAAATGGATGAAGACACCTACTGGTGATCTGGACAGCTCGGTCTGTCCTGTAGTCCTCCAGGTCGGGTTCATCCTTGTCGTCCAGGAAGTTATATTCAGGGTCATCATCATCATCTGCTTCCTCTAGTGATGTATGCAAAAGCAACAAAAACAGACACACTTCCTGTTTGTTGGAGTAGACAGCAGGAAGCTCTGGTTCTGTCAGTACTACAGTCAGTACTGTCAGTCATCGCTCAACACACTGACACACTTTTTATTCATAGATAAAAACCAATTCATGATTGTAGTGATTGATGAACAGTTTTTAATTATTATGTAAGGTTTTAAAATAACACTTCCTGTAGTAACACAATCATTAACTTTGTCCACTTAGCACATGTTACACATATTTACATGTTCATGTCTGGACCTTAGCGACAAATGATTGAAAATATAAATTACAATTTTGTTGTGAAAAAATAAACAATGAGGCAGATGAATGTGATGGTCTCAGACTCTAACCTTCCGTGTCCGGGACCATGAGACCCTGCAGCCACTTGGTCCAGTGACGGTCCTCCTCCTGCAGGGCGGCGCTCAGCTCGTACATGTCAGCTGTGATGTCAGGGCTCAGAAGCTCCGCCTCCAGCTGACCCAGAGGAATGTTGACCAGAGGAACTTTAGAGCGTGTTCGGAACGCCAGACAGCCTTCATCATCACCCTCCTCCTCATCATCATCTTCAGCCTTTCTATGCAGAGACTGAGACACAGACCGTGAGTGTGGGTGGGGCTTAATGTAACCTAGTTCCAAGTGTGGCCGAATCAAGAAATTACCAGATAAAAGGTGCGGGGGGGTAAGTGTTACCTGGTTAAAGGTGTTTGTGGAGCCTAGTGCTACCTGGTTAAGGGTGAGGGTGGAGCCAGAGTCAAGCTCCTCCTCCACAGCATTAAGTCTATCCATGAAGGATTCAGCAGGAGCTGAAAGAAGCTGCTGACAGGTGGAGATCATCATCTGCTGGTGACCTGGAGAGCTCTACACAGGGAAAGAGTCAGAGAGTACTTAAAGGAGTCAGATGTCAGAGAACCTGTAGGAGTCAGAGGTCAGACTACTTATAGGAGTCACAGGTCAGAGTACTTAAAGGAGTCAGAGGTCAGAGTACCTGTAGGAGTCAGAGGTCAGAGTGCCTGTAGGAGTCAGAGGTCAGAGTACCTGTAGGAGTCAGAGGTCAGAGTGCCTGTAGGAGTCAGAGGTCAGAGTACCTGTATGAGTCAGAGGTCAGAGTACCTGTAGGAGTCAGAGGTCAGAGTGCCTGTAGGAGTCAGAGGTCAGAGTACCTGTAGGAGTCAGAGGTCAGAGTGCCTGTAGGAGTCAGAGGTCAGAGTGCCTGTAGGAGTCAGAGATCAGAGTACCTGTAGGAGTCAGAGGTCAGAGTACCTGTAGGAGTCAGAGTACTTATAGGAGTCAGAGGTCAGAGTACATGTAGGAGTCAGAGGTCAGAGTACATGTAGGAGTCAGAGGTCAGAGTACATGTAGGAGTCAGAGATCAGAGTACCTGTAGGAGTCAGAGGTCAGAGTACCTGTAGGAGTCAGAGTACTTATAGGAGTCAGAGGTCAGAGTACCTGTAGGAGTCAGAGGTCAGAGTACCTGTGGGAGTCAGAGGTCAGAGTACTTATAGGAGTCAGAGGTCAGAGTACTTATGAGTCAGAGGTCAGAGTACTTATAGGAGTCAGAGGTCAGAGTACCTGTAGGAGTCAGAGGTCAAAGGTCAGAGTACCTGTAGGAGTCAGAGGTCAGAGTACTTATAGGAGTCAGAGGTCAGAGTACTTATGGGAGTCAGAGGTCAGAGTACCTGTAGGAGTCAGAGGTCAGGGTACCCATGGAGTCAGAGGTCAGAGTACCTATAGGAGTCAGAGGTCAGAGTACCTGTAGGAGTCAGAGGTCAGAGTACTTATAGGAGTCAGAGTACTTATAGGAGTCAGAGGTCAGAGTACCTATGGAGTCAGAGGTCAGAGTACCTGTAGGAGTCAGAGGTCAGAGTACTTATAGGAGTCAGAGGTCAGAGTACCTGTAGGAGTCAGAGTACTTATAGGAGTCAGAGGTCAGAGTACCTATAGGAGTCAGGGGTCAGAGTGCCTGTAGGAGTCAGAGTACTTATAGGAGTCAGAGGTCAGAGTACTTATAGGAGTCAGAGGTCAGAGTACTTATAGGAGTCAGAGGTCAGAGTACTTATAGGAGTCAGAGGTCAGAGTACCTGTAGGGGTCAGAGGCCAGAGTACCCATGGAGTCAGAGGTCAGAGTACCTATAGGAGTCAGAGGTCAGAGTACCTGTAGGAGTCAGAGGCCAGAGTACTTATAGGAGTCAGAGTACTTATAGGAGTCAGAGGTCAGAGTACCTATGGAGTCAGAGGTCAGAGTACCTGTAGGAGTCAGAGGTCAGAGTACTTATAGGAGTCAGAGGTCAGAGTACCTGTAGGAGTCAGAGTACCTATAGGAGTCAGAGGTCAGAGTACCTATAGGAGTCAGAGGTCAGAGTACCTGTAGGAGTCAGAGTACTTATAGGAGTCAGAGGTCAGAGTACTTATAGGAGTCAGAGGTCAGAGTACATGTAGGAGTCAGAGGTCAGAGTACATGTAGGAGTCAGAGGTCAGAGTACTTATAGGAGTCAGAGGTCAGAGTACTTATAGGAGTCAGAGGTCAGAGTACCTGTAGGAGTCAGAGGTCAGAGTACATGTAGGAGTCAGAGGTCAGAGTACATGTAGGAGTCAGAGGTCAGAGTACTTATAGGAGTCAGAGGTCAGAGTACCTGTAGGAGTCAGAGTACTTATAGGAGTCAGAGGTCAGAGTACTTATAGGAGTCAGAGGTCAGAGTGCCTGTAGGAGTCAGAGGTCAGAGTACATGTAGGAATCAGAGGTCAGAGTACATGTAGGAGTCAGAGGTCAGAGTACTTATAGGAGTCAGAGGTCAGAGTACCTGTAGGAGTCAGAGGTCAGAGTACATGTAGGAGTCAGAGGTCAGAGTACATGTAGGAGTCAGAGGTCAGAGTACATGTAGGAGTCAGAGGTCAGAGTACATGTAGGAGTCAGAGGTCAGAGTACTTATAGGAGTCAGAGGTCAGAGTACCTGTAGGAGTCAGAGTACTTATAGGAGTCAGAGGTCAGAGTACTTATAGGAGTCAGAGGTCAGAGTGCCTGTAGGAGTCAGAGGTCAGAGTACATGTAGGAGTCAGAGGTCAGAGTACTTATAGGAGTCAGAGGTCAGAGTACCTGTAGGAGTCAGAGTACTTATAGGAGTCAGAGTACTTATAGGAGTCAGAGGTCAGAGTACTTATAGGAGTCAGAGGTCAGAGTGCCTGTAGGAGTCAGAGGTCAGAGTACCTGTAGGAGCTCATTGGTCCTCAGGTCTTCTGGTTGCCTGGACTGAAACATCTTGAGCGGTGAAGACAAACTGTCTCCATCACTGAGGAAGGTCTAAACACACACAGACAGACACAGTCTCATGGGACAGTTACAGTAGGTTACAGTAGATGTGAAAGGTTAAAGGTTCACTAACTTCCTCAGCTGTGTCTTCATCCTCCTCTTCATCATCAGGACAATACTCTTCATCATCATCATCCTCATCTTCATCAAGATAAATGTCTACAAACTGGGGAGGCTGCGAGACAGACAAGTGAGAGACAGAGACGTGGTAAGAGAGACAGACAGGTGAGAGACAGACAGACAGAAATCATCACTGCAACTCACCTTGACTGTGTTCACAACTGACAGACTCCAGTTCAGCGGCTGCAACCAGACAGACAGGTGGACAGACAGACAGGTGGACAGACAGACAGGTGGAGGACAGACAGGTGGACAGACAGACAGGTGGAGGACAGACAGGTGGACAGACAGACAGGTGGAGGACAGACAGGTGGACAGACAGACAGGTTGAGGACAGACAGGTGAAGGACACTGGTTAAACAAATTAGTTTTGATGTAAAGTAGCAGAGAGGATCATGGGAGGTGGACTTCACCTGTCCTTCCTGGACAACCTGTTTCAGTCTGGACCGAGTCATCTTAGGCTCCTGATGAAAACAGACAGTCAGTCAGACAGACAGGTGAGAGACAGACAGGTAGACAGGTTGTCTGCTCACATGAGGAAACATGGGGACTCACAAACATTGGAAGGTCCTGAGTTTCTCTGATGGCAGTTTTCATCATGGCCACCACATGTTCGTGTGTGATCACCTCCTGACACGGAACACAACACAAGTTACAAACCGGATGTGTGTAGCACGTTATACCTTTTACATACAAGACTCATCATGTGCGTTTTTATATGTGTGTGTGTTTAATGTGTGTGTATCTGTGCGTGTTTGTGCGTGTCACTCACATGCAGGATGGCCCGCACGTTGCTGGACGTCAGGTTGTGCTGTCTGGACTTCCTGTCCAGGTCAATGTCCAGTCGTCCCAGTTCGTCCTCACTGGACTCGTTCCTCTCCGTGGCTCCTCCCTCCTGACTTCCTGTGTGAGGCTTGGACGCTGTCGCTGACTTCCTGTCCTGCCTAAAGACGCTTGCCTGTCCGTCCATCTTCAGACATTTAAACAACACAGGACAGACATCTCCGGCTGCTAGACGTCTCCGACCCGTCCTCTGAAACGCAGCAGATGATCAATACTCACTATTACATAAATTTAAAAAATACAATAAACATACCAAGTAAAACCGCAGATACGATCATATAACTGAGACGTGACAGGTGAGTAGAAGGAGGACGGACAGGAGGACGCAGACGCTGCTGTGTGTTTCTGTCAGTTTTGAAACTGAAAACGCATCAAACTGATCTAAAGACATCAGGTTAAAAAAACACATAATTTGTGACGCACGTGCAACCTTTGACCTTTGACCACCAAAATCAAATCAGTTCATTTTTGAGTCTAAGTGAATATTCGGACCATATTTCAAGAAATTCGGTGTAGACATTGGTGAGATATCGAGTTCAGCGTATGAGACGGACGACCTGAGAACATCAGTACCAATGGGACTGGGAGCACTTTACGGGTCAGGCTGGTTCTGTGGGACTGGGAGCACTTTACGGGTCAGGCTGGTTCTGTGGGACTGGGAGCACTTTACGGGTCAGGCTGGTTCTGTGGGACTGGGAGCACTTTACGGGTCAGGCTGGTTCTGTGGGACTGGCAGCACTTTACGGGTCAGGCTGGTTCTGTGGGACTGGGAGCACTTTACGGGTCAGGCTGGTTCTGTTGGGCTCCAGCAGCTGAAAGAGGTTCATCCTCTGAGGAGAATCTAGATCTTCAGAAGCTCCTCAGAGGATCTGGATCTCCAACTTCACCTGGAGCAGGTCAGCTGCTCAGGGTCAGTTACCATGGTGATTCACCTGAGGACAAGGGAACGAGATGCGTAGGACTGAGACTCCTTCAGGTCACCTGACCCGTTCTTACTCAACTGACCCGGGTTACTGACAGTGCCTGGCAGAATGATTTAGCGCCGAAAGCTGCTGTTAGCTAACAGCAGCTAGCAGCAGCTAACAGCAGCTAGCAGCAGCTAGCACCAGCTAGCAGCAGCTAGCGCAGTTTGAGCTAACTGGTTCTGTCTGTGAACTGGTTCGTGGTGGGATGAAGGATGAGAGAGGGACGAGCAGAGAAAGAAAGGACAGAAAGTTTGTCTTTTACCGTCTCACTGATGTCGGCAGCCATCACTCCTTCCTGTTAGCACTGTTAGCTCAATCAGATCTACTTCCGCCAACAACAATGACGTTTCCGGGCCGAGTCCTTCAAAATAAAAGCAGAGTGTTGGGAGGTTTGGGTTTTGTCTCCTCCTGCTGCGGGGGGGTGAAACCCTTCAGATGGTTGTCATGGTCATATCAGTTCAAGATAAAAACTTTATGCTGTTTTCATATCTCACAAAACATGTCATGAGTGAAATCTGCAGTAAAATATAACGGACAAACGAATAAACTGTTCATGCTTCCATCAGCTTCAGGTCTGCGTCTGTTCGGTGAAGTTGAGCCGGACATCGGAAAGATTCCAGTGGAGCTCACTTCATAGTCCAGATGTTTATAGAACATTTATATAAATATAAATGGTATAAATGAAGATTGAGGTCAGTTTCTGCTACGTCAGCAAATCCTGTCTGTGTGTGTGTGTGTGTGTGTGTGTGTGTGTGTGTGTGTGTGTGTGTGTGTGTGTGTGTGTGTGTGTGTAGGGAACTGTATGTTGCTGTGGAAACACTTGTGCAGGAATCCAGAACATTGTTACCATAGAAACTGTGTTTCCATAGTAGTGACAGTCAGTGTGTGAGTGTAGTTGTATTTCCATCTCTGTGAGGACCAGTCGGAGTTCTTGTCCTCACACACTGAAGCCAGGTGACGTCCTGGTCCTGGTCCTGGTTCAGATCCTGTTCCTGTTCCTGTTCCTGGTCCTGGTCCTGGTCCCGGTCCTGGTCCTGTTTCAGATCCTGTTCCTGGTCCTGGTCCTGGTCCCGGTCCTGGTCCTGTTTCAGATCCTGGTCCTGGTCCTGG